>NC_069128.1:4452500-4747500 GCF_026914265.1 Mya arenaria | reverse complement strand
AACTTATGGTACCACGCCAATTTGGTCCCTGGCCGGTACAAGACCTATGGTACCACGCCAAGTTTTTCCTTAACCGGTACGTGACCTATTGTACCACGCCAAAATGGTCCCTAGCCGGTACGAGGCGTATGGTAAAACGGCCAGTTGATTTATAACCGGTATGAGACCTATGGTACCACGCCAAAATTGTCCCTGGCCGGTACGTGACCTATTGTACCACGCTAAAATGGTCCCTGGCCGGTACGAGACGTATGGTAAAGCGCCAAGTTGATCCATAACCGGTATGAGACCTATTGTACCACGCCAAAATGGTCCCTGGCCGGTACGTGACCTATTGTACCACGCCAAAATGGTCCCTGGCCGGTACGTGACCTATTGTACCACGCCAAAATGGTCCCTGGCCGGTACGTGACCTATTGTACCACGCCAAAATGGTCCCTGGCCGGTACGTGACCTATTGTACCACGCCAAAATGGTCCCTGGCCGGTACGAGACGTATGGTACCACGCCAAAATGGTCCCTGACCGGTACGAGACCTATAGAACCGCGCCAACTGGTTCATAACCGGTACGAGACGTATGTAGATGAGAGACGGTTCTTACATGTACTTAAACAATGCGAAATTAGGTGGTCATTTACATAAAGGCTGTTGTATATCACTTTGCTTAGTAGTATAGGTACAAAGGTGGCCGTTTCGATCATGAGGGTGTTACCTGCCATATTAGTACGCAGGATTCGGGGCAATCTTCTGCAGTATTCTGGATGCCAAGATTATTCTGCCGCGTGTTTATTTCCCGGCACCAAAGCTATGCTTGTTTATTTCTGCTATTTGGACCTTATACTAAAAATAAACGGTTAAGTTAACCAAATTAAACATACTTTAACTTTGTTGTGGGCATGTTTTGAACATCTCTTCCGATGCATTAAAAGTACGAACGTTGGTATTCGATACATTACCTTAACAATTGCTTGTATGTATACGCACATCTGATTTTACAATGAATTAAACATTTATAACTCAAATGTTATTCAGTCGCAACTGGAGACTATTAGAGATTGAAAAATTGAAATATTACCACAGCATTGTTCTATTGATTGTGTCATTTCAGTGTATTGTTCAGTCTTACAACAAAAGTTCCGATGTGCATGTCATACCAACATATGCATTATAAAGGGTACACCATGAAAATGAGCAAATCATACATAGAGATCTGAAGCAATGCCAATGGTATGAAAGTGAAATCGTTGGATTTTTGCTTAGCATACTAGATAAAATAACATACATACTTTATATTTAGCCGCACACTTTTAAATATGTTAGTAATTTACTATATAGTGCATCACTTGTCACTGGTATAATAATTATGCAAAGGCTATGATTATAATTTATCGACCATGTACCATTTATTTACGTAATGCGCTTCCATCACTTTACAAAACAAGTTGAAAGGGAATCCAAATCTTACAAACAATAACTAATTTATAGTATACAGTCGAAACTCGTTATGTCGACTTTGATTACAGATGTTCCTACTTGCATCTGGATTCAGTAGGCCGGTGTGATGCAACTTTTCAATGTTTTGACAATTCTGATGAGCTAACGTGTAATTTGTACCCATTCTGAATGCTTATGTCAAAGTCGTAATGCAGTTTAATGAAAGTAATGCTCTATCTAAATCCTTCACTTAATGCATATTATTTTTTATGAATCATATAATTTTACAATTTAAATCAAAATATAGTTGTTGTCAACTGTTTTTTTTCGTTCGTCATTTTGTCTGTTTGTCTTATAACAATGTGTCAAACTGTTTGTATTTATTTTTATTTAGGTTTATGATCATGACCTGTTCCAGTAATTATAAATACTGTGAATGAAATATTTGGATACTTTTTGTAGAATTTTGCAACGACCAACGAGCATTTATCTGCACAAAAAGACAATGCATACCAAAACAATAAATATGCGATGATGTTACAGTCTGCGTAGACCAATCAGATGAGGATGACTGCAATGCCAGTGATTAATTTATTACACTTGTGGTAGTGTCATACAAGCAACAGCCTTTATGACATAAGTAATCTAAATATAATATATTTTAATAGACCTTTAATTCAGTCACTCCATTACTTCCACAGGGTAATAACAGTTGCGTAAAACGATGTAATGCATAAGTATATGTGACAGAGGACAGTTTATCGATATATATATACCAGGTATGAGGGGGAACGAATCCAAGACGATTTATCGCCAAAACTTGTGATCTGTCATGATTTTCATCTATAACAAGCGTCATCGTAAACAAGAAATTGCTCTTCATTCGGTGCACAAGATCGTTTCTAAAAATATCGTTTAAATATATCGAAAACAATGTTCACGATGGGGAATCCACGTGACCAAATAGTAGGTTTCAGTGCAAGATGGCGTCACCTACCTAGTGTGTATTAGCATATCCATGTTTTCCTTGAAACATTAACCGTTATCGAGAACACTTCTGCGATGTTTCCAAAATGTACGAAATTCGACTGGTAGGTTGCAGTCCCATTTATCATTTTGGCTCGGATTTAGCGGAAAATGAGGTTATAATTTGGGAAAATCGCATAAAACACTTAAGTTTTGTTTAAACATAACAGGCACATGCATTTTGGGACGACTATTTTAATGATTTTAAAAGATATGAGAACGAAAAGAAAATGGTAGGTTGTCGCGTGGATTCCTCGCCGTGAATGTTTATACACACCGAAACGAGGACGTTTTTCGTCCCAAACAATAAACCAGGAAACCTGGACACACCTGACATTTACTGGCCTTGTACTGTATTCACATACATCTTGGGAATTGAAAAATAAACGTATTACTTGATGTATTATTGCAAATTCGTAAAAAAAATCCAATTAATTTGTTTACAAAGTGATACAATTTCTGACCAATAGAAACGGAGCAATGTTATAACACACATGTGTAATACATGATGGCTGTATTAAACCGGAAACAAGTTTTAGCAAGTGATAAAAATATTTATTTGACGTAAACAGACTCTATCCTATCATATTTGGTCCACAACAACGTCTTAACGCATGAAACTTGTTTATAAGTATTTCAATTACATTAAATAAAACGTAAACTAAGAACTGTCTTTGATTGATAGGATGACATTTTAAAATTACATTTTAAGCTTCGCAGAAAATCAATGTACTCTCATATAGAGAGATTGCGAAACAGGACGGGTACGTGAAATTATAATAATAGCTACCAGTACAGGTAAATGTTGCACTGGAGCTGTTATTGCATGTATCCCTTTCCTCGTGAAAAAAAATGTACCGTGTACACATACCCGAATGAATAATTACATAAAATGGAGCCCACATTTACGTGTACCCGTTTGCGTAGTGGTTTCAAAGCTTCCTTTGCATGCTCTAGAACAGGAATAAATTCCTAGTATTCAATGTGCATACTACGAAACAATAATGTGAACAACATAATACAGTATGAAGAATAGTTTAAAAAATATGTACGATCAATTGGGCTCATCAACTACCATTTGTTTACCCGTATATTAAACTGTTGCATTAAATAATGCCGACAATTGACAGTTCCTGCATATATTAAAACTACCAGTGTTAGTTGAGCTTTTCAAGTCTTAATAATTATATCATAATTATAATGAATTATAAATAATACGAAGGGTAAAACGTTCAAAACACGCAATAAAAGATTATTTTAATGGGCTTATTTTCAACGGAAAATGTAAACAATCTGTAAAGGATTTGAATTACAAAATGTTAAACATCTCAATTATTTAAAAACATTATTAATTTTGTTCCGTAAAACGTCATTCATCGTTGACCACTGGCCATCTGCGCAAGGAGTGTTTAAAAAGACGGCATGCGTATCATTTGCAATGGAACAATAACTTACGAGGGATGTTAAAAAATACGCGGATATGCTCGGATTTCTTCAAACATTCACAAAACGCCAGAAACTATAACTTTTTAATAAAATAAATACAAATACCTTTTGAAGTTTGAAGGATCAGGTCCCGTACGCACTAACGTCTTGAGTCTGGGCTAACGACTCAGGCTCGGAAAAGCAACATTTTAGTTTTGATGTAAACAGACAATTACAAGAGTAAAGACATTTAAAATACCTGTATCTTTTACAAATAAAATGCTCTTCCAACAGGCATTGTTTGGTATTACATTGATATAAAATGTTACAATGATAACTCAGAGCTGCTAATGAATGGGGGGACACCTTTCCCTAACTGGTTACATCCAGCCCAACATCCCTGAATAAGTCCTCGGGGAGACACTCAATAATAACTGGATAACACCTCACTGGCGTATCACGTGCTGTCAGGGAGTAACGGAAGAACACGATGCGTTTTGGCTTTGTTTGCTTGCGAGCAATTGGGGACTGCAATATTTAGACAAATAATTTATAATCGTCATTTTTGCTACGGAAATCAACCTTTGAAATGTACTGCAACAAATGCATATGTTATATTATCTATAATGGTTATAAAAATATTAAATGGAATCGATTTTGGATGCAGTCAATCAATGAGCATCCATGATAATTCTCATGAGAGCACTCTCTGCACAAACAGTTGCAAACGCTATTTATTTCAGTAATTGAAATATACTGTTAGCTTGATCAGTATATTCAGTCTTGTACAGATGTTACTCGCAGTTACATTTCAATTGGATTCATTTATTGTCTTGTTTGCTGATTAAGGTATTATCATTTATATCGATTACCTCTCTTAGATTTACCGAATAATAGTAATTGAGGTATGCATTGGGTCATCCAGCCTGTAAATGATGAACGTACGTTTCTCAAGAACTTCATATAAATGAAATAAAAAGCAGTTTCTTTAGAACATTGTCAAACGTGGTGTGTGACATCTGTAAAAGTTATCTAATAATTTGTTCTCAAAGCGTGTTGTTGTTTCGCTGGAATCATTGGTCACGACTCAATATTTCTTTTAATTATTAGCTGATATTAGAAGGAACTGATTTGTTCAGTGAACCGAGAGTGCTGTTTTTTATATTTCCAAGGGTTTAATGGTCCGCCCAGGGTACTTCTCTTTGTTGACCGAGGGATCTATTGTCCGCCCAAGGTACTTTTCTTTGTTGTCCGAGGGATCTATGGTCCACCCAGGGTACTTCTCTTTGTTGTCCGAGGGATCTATTGTCCGCCCAAGGTACTTCTCTTTGTTGTCCGAGGGATCTATTGTCCGCCCAGGGTACTTCTCTTTGTGGTCCGAGGGATCTACTGTCCGCCCAGGGTACTTCTCTTTTTTGTCCGAGGGATCTATTGTCCGCCCAGGGTACTTCCCTTTGTTGTCCGAGGGATCTATGGTCCGCCCAGGGTACTTCTCTTTGTGGTCCGAGGGATCTATGGTCCGCCCAGGGTACTTCTCTTTGTTGTCCGAGGGATCTATGGTCCGCCCAGGGTACTTCTCTGTGTTGACCGAGGGATCTATGGTCCGCCCAGGGTACTTCCCTTTGTTGTCCGAGGGATCTATGGTCCGCCCAGGGTACTTCTCTTTGTTGTCCGAGGGATCTATGGTCCGCCCAGGGTACTTCTCTTTGTTGTCCGAGGGATCTATGGTCCACCCAGGGTACTTCTCTTTGTTGTCCGAGGGATCTATTGTCCGCCCAGGGTACTTCTCTTTGTTGTCCGAGGGACTTATGGTCCGCCCAGGGTACTTCTCTTTGTTTTCCGAGGGACTTATGGTCCGCCCGGAATACTTTTTGTTTTCCGAGGTATCTATAGTCCGCCAAGTATATTTCTTTGTTATTCGATGGATCCATGGTCGCCAAGAATATTTCTTTGTTTTCCGAGGGGTCTATAGTCTGCCAGGTATAATCCTTAATAACCAAATACTAATCTAATAAGTGTACAGTAAATTTCTTTTATTATACTTACTAAAAATACTAGTGACTTTTTTTTATTATCAGCCTAATATTTCCGGTTACTCATGTCGAGTAACCGAGGTTATCAACAAGTGAAATGTTAGTTGTTATTAACCGAAGGTCAACGTAGGGTCAATTCGCATGAGTTGTTTATCGCTCTTCTAAATTTCTATTGGTCAAATAAATTCTCGCTTTACAAGTATTAATCCTTTGTGGTAAAGCTTTTTTTCGAATCAAGCCATCGTCAGTACAAGGTGTGTTAAAAGTTATGGAATTAATTTCATCGTCATTTAAAAAAAAATAAAAAAATAAAAAAAAATATATATATATATATTACAACTATTTGATATAAATTGTATTGCTTCGTCAAAATTAAGTTTATAAGTGATATGTCAGTATCAGCAAAATATTTATCGGCTTCACATTATTATTGGTTTTCATATGTCTAGTCATGATCGATATTTGCTCAGCTGTTTTTGACAGAGCGCACGTGGTCAACGGTATACTACGTAACTATACCTTGGTTTGTTCTTGTAAAGCTGTATCTAAAACAGAATGGTAATGATAGCTCCCGCATAATTATCTGAGCTGAGAGGACGCGTTCTGTCATTCGGGTTTTTGTTTTCAATACTTGACTTCAATATGCATCTTTTCAGCTCAGGGGAAATTAAAATTTATAACTGTGTGGGAGTAGTATAATTATTATGCAATAGTGATTTAGTGGTTCCGGTCTTGTCATAAAATAAATATTAACTATAAGAACTGTAAGTGATATAAGCTGCGGTTAAAATAGATTTACTCGCTAATGGTTACTCATGCTGTCATTTCCTTGTTTACTATTCTTTTTCCATTTATTGACATGTCTGAGACGGCTCTTCGCGAAATCATACACGAGCTGCGGACGGCCAAGCGCGCCAGGTTCGAGACGGCCACGCCGGTTACAGGGACACTATCCTCGTGCACACGAGTGAACACGATAAACTTACCACCTGCCAGCCACGTGGCTCAGCCGTCGGGAGCACCGACAAGCGCCGCGACATTTAGTTCCACATCATACAGCGACGCGCTACCCATGAGGTATTCGGTCGTGCAGGCCGCCCAGAGTCAGAGCCCGGAGTTTCCTACGCCATTGGTGAATCAGGCACATTGTGAGCAAGGTATAACCCCCATAGTTAATGCACCTTTAGAGCAGGATGCAACCATGTATATGTCGCCAAGCATGCACAGCCATTTGGGAGACTCAGTGTCGGCTTCCATTAAATCTAAGATTATTTCTGGTAGCTATGTCGATTTTGGTCAATTATTAGACCAAGAAAAACCCGTAAGCGCTCAAGATGATGTGAAACAATTATCAATAGACCCGAACGACGAAATTGCGCTTAGAGCCAAACAAAATACATCCAAAATATCAAACATTGAACAATGGACCGACGCCTTTTTTGTTTATAGCTCTTTATTCTTAACCGCTCACCCTAATAAAACCCAAGAGTTGCTGAAATACGGACGAGATATAAGGCTGACAGCTAAGAAATTTGCTGGACTTGGCTGGCTTGAATATGACCAGCAATTTAGAATGTGCCTCGCAATTGACCCATTGAGCTTTTCATTTGGTAAAATTGACAATGAGCTGTGGCTCACTCCCTCAATACCCAAATAGAGAGCACGCACAGTTATTAGAAATGGTATTAAACATGGTTTCGAGCTATGCTAATAAGGAGAGCGGAAATTCTTTGACTCAAAAAATCTAAAATCCGCTGATTTTAATCCGGCAATTGTTTTAGATAAAATTAATAAAGAAATTCAAGCAGGCAGAATGGCAGGGCCTTTCACTGAGCTACCCTTTTCAGATCTCCATATTTCGCCATTAGGGCTCGTCCCAAAATCGGACGGAGGGCACCGTCTTATTACCCATCTCAGCTTTCCGAGAAAAACCGGTGGAATAAATGGGGGTATTAAAGATGAAATCAAAACAGTGTCGTATACGTCATTCGATAAGGTGGTTGATATGTATCTCGATTTAGGCCCAAATTGCTTATTGGCTAAAAGAGACATAAAATCAGCACTTCGGCTATTGCCTATAAATCCGTGTGATTTTAACTTACTGGGAATGAAAGTACAAGGGGCAATATACATCGACCTTAATCTTCCGTTCAGTGTCAGCTGCGCCCCTTTCTATTTTGAGGTTTTCTCAACATTTATCCATTGGCTTGTAAAAACAGTATCAGGACTACCATCTCTTGACCACTATCTAGACTATTTTATTTTCGTCGGGCCCGATGAAACAAACAATTGTGGTATATTACTAAACACATTTCATACAATTTGCAACGGAATTGGTGTCCCGATGAAGAGAAAAGCGTAAGAACAACAATTGCTTAGTATTCCTTGGCCTTGAGATCGACTCTTGCAAAGTTAATATAAGGATCCCACTCGTTTAAATTGAGGAAGTGAAGTCCTTGCTGTCACGTTATGTTAACATGAAAAAAAAATACATTAGGTGATCTTCAGTCATTGGTAGGAAAATTGTGTTTCTTTGGCCAAGCTATTCGCTCGAGTAGAGCTTTTTTACGGCGCTTTTATGACTGTCTGGATTGAAAATAAAATTTTACAAATTAAGGATAACGCAAGGCATGCACGAAGCCTTTCTTATGTGGCTTAGTTGTTTGTTTGTTTTTTGTCAGAATTTAACGGCCTTTGTGCGAAAATGAAAACTTGCAACTCTTTACCGACAGTGCAGGTAGCGCTGATTTGGGCTGTGGGTGTGTTTTGTTTGTTTTTTTAAACGGCAAGTGGGCTTTCTTTCAATGGCCCAAGCACTGGATAAAAGATAAGGTCATGAAGGACATCACATTTCTCGAAATGGTCCCAGTTGTTTTAGCCGTTTACTTGTGGGCGCCGCAGTTGGCAAATAAGCGAATCATTTTTCGTATGTATATAATTTAGCGCTAGTCTCTATAATAAACAAGCGAACAGCAAAGTCAAGGCGGGTCATGAATCTAGTGAGAAGATTTGTTTTGAAATGCATGCAGTTTAATATTTTCTTTAAGGCAATGCACATTGATACACATGCAAATGAAATTGCTGGTTCTATTTCACGCAAACAGTGGCAGAGATTCCATCGGCTTGCACCAATAGCTACTCACCAAGAACAACTGCCAGAAAATTTTCTCTCGCTGATCTCAGAAATGAAAGTAGACGACTAATAGCGTCGTCATTGTCAGTTAACACACTGGAGTCATATAATGTAGGGCTTAAAAGGTTTCGGGATTTTCGATTTCTGTATCAATACCCGGATACTTGGCCTCCGGAGGTCGATCATATAGTCATGTTTTTGTCATACCTTTCTTTAGAAAAGCTAACATACAGTACCATTAAGCTCTACAAATGTGCGGTCGGATGCCAATGCAAGCTTTTCGGTCACCCAGACGCCACAGAAAATTACATTGTTAATCGTATACTTAATGGCATCCAAAAAGGCACACCTTCTTCTAGAACAAGGTTACCTATAACGTTGGGCTTGCTAGAAAATATAATTGGAGTAATACCTTTTGTTACCACCAATCATTATGAAAGTCAGTTTTATCCGCTGCTTTCAGCTTAGTTTTTTTTTGGCTTTTTCCGGGTGGGTGAAATCACTGTTACAAAACAAGAGCTAACAAATAGGGTAGTTGCAATTGATGACGTGTTTTTGGCCTCGCAAGAAAATGCTCTCATTGTGAATATAAGGGGTTCCAAAACAGACCAAACATCCCGGGGCCATAGTATAAAAATTCCGAAGGCTATTAACAATACATGTCCTACGTTGGCCATGAGGCAGTTTATTGTTAAACGGCCTAAAATCAGAGGCCCCTTGCTCTGTCATCTGGATAGCAAACCATTGACACGCGGTCAATTTTCAGTTATATTGAAAAGTGCCTCTCTACATTAAACATTGAGTATTTAATATACAATACACATTCATTTAGAATAGGTGCAGCAACAACTGCCGCTTTGGTAGGCTGTCCTGTTGACATTATTAAGGCCGCAGGTCGATGGAAGTCAGAGGCTTATAAATCATACATCAAAACCGGCAACACACAGTCGTTGCCTTGTTTAAATTAACGTTTTAATTTAGTGTGTAGTAATAACCGCCGTTCCGTTAGGCTGCACTACTATCTGGCATGTGAAGAAGTTTAATGGGTTTTAATAGTATACTGTTTCATTAGAATTCGCAGTACCTACGATTTGATCATTTCTCTCATACCGTTGATTACTTTCAATTGATCGGAAACAAATTTTAAGTTTGTTTGTATATTCTTTCATATTTATGTTCTCCTAAGCACGTATGGGTTGTGGGGTCATCCATCGTCTGGAACGGGTTCATGCATGTGTGGATGTCTGATCCTAACTTGAAAATGGAGTCATGCAAGTTGTGGTGGCAGGGTTACGGGGGCTTAGGCATTAAGGAAATGGAAAGAAAGATTAACCTTTTGAAACGCGTAAACATGTGCCAGCCACCAGCCATGATCATTATGCATTGCGGCGGGAATGATATTGGGAGGATAAAAATTTCTGAGTTTATAAAGCATTTTAAGATGCTGGTAGATAATATTGGCAACATCTTACCTGGTACCATAGTTGTGTTCTCGCAAATTTTACCTAGATTAACATGGCGCTATTCCAAAAATCACATTGCTATGTATAACGCTAAAAGGCGCCTGAACAGCTTTTACAAAAATTACAAAGAAAGGGGGTTTGCTTCTTGGCCCACAATATTTCAACCAAGTATCTATTGCAAGATGGCGTCCATTTAACAGACGATGGCAACGAGTTATTCAACCAGAATTTGGCAATTTGTATCAGAAACACGCTAAGCTAAACTCACTTTGCCTGAAATATAACAGTTATATACGAACTGCTGCTTAGTAGAATAATGCTGATCATATTGAAAGCTACCATCTCGTATCAAGAAGGCGGGGCTCCCCTTGTGCTGCCGCCCCAAATTTGTTCTTTGGGGAGTTCAGCTCAGATTATCTTCGCTTCACATTGGCGCTCGGCAGCATCTTTTTTATCCAAATCTTAAGCAAATTTATCATTAACCATTTTAAAGTGCTTTCCGAACATTGCTTTTCCGTGACGGAATTCATTTACATTTGCTAAAGAATGAATACTTGTAATTGATAGTTGATTTGCATATTTGCTGAGCTGAACTAAATTGTATTGTTTAACTGCTGCAATAATTGATTGCTTATTTTCAACCCTGAAGCTTTGGGGTAGGTCGCCATGGAAAACGCCAAAGTTTGGCAGGTGACCAGTTGGCCTTTAATCGGGTCAACATTTTCGGACCATTTTTTTTCAAAATTCATTTTGGGTCAAGTGGGCCCAAAATTAGTTTTTTGCGCTATGGCCATTTGGGCCTAAATAATTTGTGCTGTGGTCAATTTGGCCCAGATATTTATATATGTGAAAGGGGAGTCTCGCCAAACATTCCAAACCTTTAAAATGTAAATGAACAAAAATAAACATGATGAAATGGACAGCTAAGTTGTTTTTCTTCGTTTAAGAAATTTAATGTGTAACATGGAAATAAAGTTAAGAAAGCGTCGCCTTATTCAGGTTTAGGAAGAGTATGGTGTCAATTAAATTGGTTTTGGTCAACTTTGTTGATAATAGGCATTCATAATTGTCCCTATTTGTGTTTATCTGGTGTGGACTGGTCCTTCCAAAATGTATTTAGTACTAGGGATGCAAACGAATATTCGATCAAACGTTTGGTATTCGAATGTCAAAATCGGTATTCGAATATTCCAAAAAAAGAAAGGAAGAGTAATAAAACTTATTCTCAGAAAATAAAAAAGACATTTTGCCTACAACACTGTTGCTGTTTACTAAGTTCGTTTGTTTAGTTGTTACAACGACTGTCCCCTAATGCCAGAGGTGTGAACGTGATGACAATACACTAAACACGCGTCATGTGTCATTTAGGGACATATCGTCGGGTCCTGTAAAAAGTCGCCCTACTTACAGAATACAATAACAGACTATGAATCGGCTTTAACACCAATGTGTTGTCTTGGCTAAAATTAAGCTCTGCAACATAGCTCCAATAATGTTGTAACATATATGTGCTTAATGGTACGTTTACACTATGTTCCCGGTGGCCACGGCAGCCCCGTTTGCCCATAACGTATTGCGCCGTGGGATTTTGGCCATTTTTGTCTCCATAAACAAGTTTTGTTAGGTTGTGCTAAGTTTCCTCACGTTTTATCAAGGTAATCTTGACAAGCCGTAGGGGCGAAAAAGTGGTTCGTCCAAGGCGCACTAAGGTCCGGGCGCGGTCTACCAGGGATGCATGTACGTTGCGTCCCGGTCCGATACGTTCTGATAGGATCCCTCACGTTGTTCACGTCTTGATCAAGGTCTGATGCGTTTTCCACGTTATGTCAAGGCCTCCTATGCATCGAACGCGAACACCGCAGAGCTTTGGATTACGTTTGTGTCCACGGTATAAAGAAAATCCCCCAGACAACAGCAATCACTGTATCAGAATACTTCGACAAGTAAACATAAATTCACAAGATGAAGAAGATTTTGTGTTTTCACCGCAAATGAAACGTAACGAAACGGCTATCGTTCACCCTAGCTTGCCGTGAAAACCGTGACAAAACGAAGCACGACGTGACAAAACTAGAAAGGAACTTCAGATGCCGGGAATTGCATATGATTCCCGCCCCCCCTACGGACGATTTATACGTTGTGTAACGGCCTATTACGTACTGTCACGTGTCATTGCGTTTAACCCGTTTTACTACGACCTACTACGTTTTTCATACACACCGTGGCTGCCGTGGCAATTTATTTGACAGTTTAAAATTCTGGCCCGGCATGCACCGCAATAACGGTCTGTCACATTTGCATATCCCGTTCTCCCGCGCTGTCTCACGTTTATCCCGTTTTCTCCACGGTTGTCTGAAACGGGGCTGCCGTGGCCTTCGGGAACATAGTGTAAACGTAGCATAACCTGTTTCGATACAATGTTCGTGCTTTGAAATGGAAATGTATAGTATAACGTTTTAGGATATATTTCCTCCATTTTTGAACAATAGATGAGTCAAATCCAGATATGTTTTATTAGTTCCCGAGTTAGTTTGGTTTTTCCATAGTTATATTACTAAGTAAGTAAATTTAGAGGTCAATCTCAGAACGTGGCTGCTTGTCCTACGGAAAGACCCTCCGTTGGCGCAAAACGCGTTTTGACTAGGAGTACATCTAGATTCACATTTTTTACAAATATAATGGCTGCGTAATTGAAATTATTCGATTTTGTTGTTTGTCTGTTTATAATGTATTGTTGTTGTTTTTTCCTTCCTGAAAATTGAGTATTTCTAAGTCTTATTTGGGGAAATCAGGGTCCGCCGCTACGACAAAGTAGGGTAAAATTACCCCGACTATTACTTAAGCGAATAATAATAGTAGTTTACGACATTTTCCAAAATAGTATTTTGCTAATCGAATATTCGAATATTCTATCGAAAGAATTACCCAATATTCGAATATCAATTTTGCCATTCGTTTGCATCCCTAGCATTTACTCAATATCATGAATATGTAACATATGGCCTTTAGTGTTGTGATGTGGTTATAATGTATATACTTGTACCTCGTTTCAATGCAGTGCCACGTTGACAGTGGCATGCTTTCAGTCGGGAGTCCATAAGGGGAAAAGTCGCTTATTTTTGACGGTCCATGGCATCGGAGAGTAGAATTTGGCATGCATGCTATATCTTAACTTTGATATGTTAGTAATCTGAAACTGCCCCATGCCATCCGAGATTTGGCCCTATATGCTCAGAATTAGGTCAAAGGTCAACTGAGTGCACTTTATGTACATGGTAATTGAAAAAACATCATATCTTTGTCAGTTTTAGGTTTACAATAACCCAACTGGTATCAAAATGAAGCTTAGGCTTTGGCCTTTATTTGCCACTTACTAAATTTTATATACCTAATTTGTATACTCATGAATATTAATGAGAATGTCCAAAAAAGGGTGATTTTTTAAAAAATATAATAATTTATGGACAATAGTTTTGCAATATCTTCGTTATTTATGTTATTTATACAGCCAGACTTTACCAAAATAAGGATGAGATATTCCTCTATCAGTAAATATATACTTTTTAATATTTTGATGCATCATTTACATGCACAATTACTGCTTAAAGTGGGTGGGGTAACTTGACACCAAAATTTTGAAAAATCCAAATGTTGTAAAATTAAAAAATCCGATGTTGTTTTCTTTTACATATGGTTTATGTATATAATGTGTATTAATTACCAGTATTTGTACATGGATAAATAACAATTATATAGGTCAAAGGTCATTCAAGTGCAATAATAAGTCAATTCAAGTCAATGTGTTACGTCGGGAGACCATAAGCGGAAAAGTCGCTCATTTTTGACGGCCCATGGCATCATAGAGTATAACTGATTCAATTCCATAATCGTATTGCCCAATATCAGCTGTGTGTGACTCCACACAATGCCACTGACAAAATCGAATGTGAAGGTGAGAAACTAGGTCAAGGGTCAAGTAAGTGCAAAATTTATTGAAACTCTACCTGTCTTACTCGATGTCGTTTAACTTTAAAACGCTTATATTTATCAACTTATATTTTGTTCTATATTATCATTGTATATATAGCTTTCTAGTAAATTCTCCAACAATGTTTCCAAAAGGTAGGGTTAAGGTCATTTAAAGGTCAACAAGCGAAACATACTCGAAAATTTTAGTATACATAATATGTTTTCTTTTTATTTAGCTTTATGCATCTTTATATTGTTGTTTAAAGGTAATACAAAACAGCCCATTGTATAATCTTTGGTTTCAGCAAAATTGGGCACAAGAATGATGTCGGTTACTATGGTTACCAACAAAGCACAAAACATTGCCCAGGTTTGCTAATTCAATGACTTATGTTTTGCATATCTTATATCTGTTTTATTTAATAAAATATGTTTTTTTATTAAAAATATATATCAGTTCTATGAACATATAGCTTTTGTGAGGCCAACTTTTAAAGTCAAATAAGGTCAAGGTCAATGTACTTTCGAGGTCAAACACGGAAATTAGCAAATAAAACAACATCTATGTGTTATCAAGAATTATTTGCCTTTGTTATGCTGTTTGGTACACACAAGTGTATTAGTGAGGATGGAAAAATCTGCAACTGTGAACGTTGCCATGGCAATAAAATAAACCAGAATAGAGATTACGCACATGCATAACTCATTGACGTCTCCTGGTATTATAAATGTTCACTATTTCATGTTGACAACAGCCTTATCCTGACCTACTTTCGGATGTTGGAAGAGACAGAAAGTCAGATAAGGCAGAGAAGTTTGTATGCTTGCTTTATGGGACCAATGAAACCTCTGTTGATAATGCAAGGCATTCGCTATTTGTTAAAGCTAAGAAAACGCTTGAAATGCTCCCACCAACATCTGATGCTCTTGAATTGCACATTGCAAGAGCAAATTATCAAGCAGCAATTTGGATCACAGCTGATGTACCAATTGTTGATACAGAGATCAGGCCTGTAGATACTAAGGCATGGCAAGATGGTCCTGATGGATTTAGAAGTTGTCTGGAAACGATTACCAACAGTACCTGATGCTTGTATTGAACTGACAAGTTGTGGGTGTAAAACCAAGTGCAAATCTATCCGCTGCAAATGCTTTAAAGCGTCATTGAAATGTACACCAGCATGTGGGTGTGATGGCATCAATTGCGCTAATCCAATTGACACTTGAGTCTATTAACTATGCACCTTTAAGTAAGAAGTTGGAAAACTCTGCATATGCATTTGAATTTACACATGTCCTACACATAGGCAATTGTAGTCAACGCCTATTGACAGCATTGTAGGGAATGAATCAACTGCTCTTGACAAGCAAATGCTCAATTTCCAACAGTGATTGCAATGCAATTAAACAAGGAAATTATATTTTGCCTTGATTTTTATCAAGTTTTCCTAGTGGATACTCTTTACATAGATTGTGGGCAATACATTAACTGTTCATACTATCCTCGGCAAGCTATGTTTAGATTTACCAACAAGGAAATCATCTGATAAAGAATAATGAGTGTGGATGAGTATTGAACTAATGGCCGCATCTCAGTAAAGATGCATTAATATGCTAACAGTAATATCTAATAGGTATTTCTTCCAAATAAGTACTGTAAAGTGCCATTATATTTGAGACTACATGTATTGACAACATTGTATGATATGAAGCATTTGCTAGTTGCGAGCAAACGCTTCATTTCTTAAAATGATTTAATTACAGTAAACAAGAAATGAAGTTTCAGTTGCCTAACTGTTAGTATTTTTATTAGAGTTTTTCATCACAGATAGGTCTAAGCATAGCTTGATGAGTAAATGGTTAAACACTAAACATTTCCTCGACGAGCTATGTTCAGACTTACCAACAATGAAAGTATCTGATGAAAAAAGGGAATGTTAGTGGCTACATGTTTAATCCTATGCCGCGTCATATCAGACGCATTAAGATTGTACCAGTAATATGTTATAGAGCTTTCTCACACAGAAGCGCCGTCTATTAATGCCTCAACATTGGATAACATTGAAAACATTGTAGGACATAAATGATTGCTCGAGCAAACGCTCTATATCCTTAAATGGTTTCAATAAATAAGAAAACAAATAATTTGTAATGCCAATATATTCATAGTTTTCATTTGAGTTTAACTTGTGGATCATTCTTACAAAAGCCTTCATAGAAAATTGTAAAATGTTAACATGTTCATTTTAACACAATCAAGATTTGCCGATAAGGAAAGTGTCTGATGAAAAATATGTTAACATAGACCTGTTTTAAGTGTATTGAAATCATTTCAGCAAATACAGATTTTGCTCGAAACAATTAAGCAAACGATTCATCTTCTACTGTGATTTTAACAGTCATTACAAATGTGGCGATAAGGGCATTTCTGTGTAGAAAAATCATTAATAACACACTAAACATTGTTAACTTAGTTTGGTTAACAGTGCAAAACATAATAGTTATGACTGCTAGTGTTTTATGTATGTCTTTGCATTAATACATGCATACTTTAATAAATGACTTAAATTTACTTATTATTGCACTTGAATGACCTTTGACCTATTTAATTGTTATTGATCAATGTACAAATACTGGTTATTAATACACATTATAAACATAAACCATATTTAATAGAAAACAACATCTGAATTTTTAATTTTATAACATTTGGATTTTTCAAGATGTTGGTGTCAAGTTACCCCACCCACTTTAAGCAGTAATTGTGCATGTAAACGATACATCAAAATATTAAAAAGTATATATTTACTGATAGAGGAATATCTCATCCTTATTTTGGTAAAGTCTGGCTATATAAATAACATAAATAACGAAGATATTGCCAAACTAGTGTCCATAAATTATTATTTTCTTAAAAAAAACCCCTTTTTTCGGACATTCTCATTAATATTCATAAGTATACAAATAAGGTATATAAAATTTAGTAAGTGGTAAATGAAGGCCAAATCCTAAGCTCCATTTTGATACCATGTGGGTTATTGTAAACCTAAAATTGACAAAGATATGGTGTTTTTTCAATTACCATGTATATAAAGTGCACTCAGTTGACCTTTGACCTAATTCTGAGCATATAGGGCAAAATCTCGAGTGGCATGGGGCAGTTTCAGATTGCTAACATATCAAAGTTAAGATATAGCACGCATGCCACATTCTACTCTCCGATGCCATGGCTCGTCACATTTTCCTCTGATGGACTCCCGACTATTACAGTCAGTGAAACTGTTTTCAGTCAAATTAGTCGAGAAATCGGTTTTGGAACTGTGTATTTATTTGCAGAAATCAGGTGTCAGGTATCACAATAATTGTCAACAAACAAACAACAACAACAACAACAACAACAACAAAATAAAAAGCAATATTTTATTCGGCATACAAGCATGACGTCACCTTTGATACAAAATATATCATATAAATTCTGTAACGATTTCGTAAAGTTTAAGAGTTTCTGAGTGTGGTACAAATCATTTGAAACTTATTTGACACCTATACCACTAGACCACTCTCACCCTGGTGGGAATCGATCTCACAACTTCTTTGTGTGAGTGACAGACACAAAATACCCCTAGAGCACACTCACCCTGGTGAGAATCGAACTCACAACCTCTTTGGCTGAGTAACAGACACCTAGACCACTAGACCACTCTCACCCTGGTGGGAATCGAACCCACAACCTCTTTCGATGAGTGACAGACACAACACCACCAGAGCACTCCCACCCTGGTGGGAATCGAACCCACAACCTCTTTAGGTGAGTGACAGACACAAAATACCACCAGATCACTCTTACCCGGGTGGGGATCGAACTCACGACCTCGTTCGGTGAGTGACAGACACAAAATACCACCAGGCCACTCTCAACCGGGTGGGGATCGAACTCACAACCTCGTTCGGTGAGTGACAGACATAATACCACTAGAGCACTCCCACCCTGGTGGGAATCGAACTCACAACCTCGTTCGGTGAGTGACAGACACAATACCACTAGAGCACTCCCACCCTGGTGGGGATCGAACTCGTAACAGCTTTGGTGAGTGAAAGACACCTATACCACTTGACCAATTTCACCCTTGTGTGTATCGTACTCGCAACATCTTGGGAAAGAGGCGAACATCCATACCACTAGAGCAATCTCACCCTGGTGGGAATCCAACTCACAACTTCAAAGGTAAGAGGCGGACTCTCATTCTCATACTAAATCACACGTTGAATTAACTCTAAAATAAATATTATCCTTTGACTGTTTTCCTGCGCGGAAGGTTCAAACAAAAATAAGCGAAAAGGTTGCGAAAAGGCGTATAGTTACAGAACTTAATTACTCGTACTATTTATTAAATGGCTAACCAGGATTGCAAGCTAATAATTTCCCCGATGTCAAATATCACCAAGCGTTCAAGCTCTTCGGCATTCATATCAGTGTTTGGAAGTAGTCAGACGATTGTGGAAATGGCATCCAATTTTATAACCATGTACTATTTATTATATATAAATAATGAATCATAAAGCGTATGCAAACAAAAGAACAAAAAATGAACATATTTTTTTCCTCGAAGCAATAATTCAAAAAGCGAACACTTAAATTAACCAAATACAGAAGTAAATTCATGTATCATTATATTATTCGACATTATATTATAACATACATTGTAATAACGAGCATATTACAGCTACAAACGGTGGGCATGCATACACCATATTCCGTGCTTTATTTCTAGTGCTGCTGCTTATTCATTACATCCGAGAATATCGAACCTCATGCTGGCATTGGGACCAATCCACGTGACTGGGTTGATTCTGACACAGAGAGCGGTTACCGGACTTGGCAACATCGATGTTACAACCTTATCCTGATCCGTGTTCCCGTCCAATATCTGTGGAAAGAATCGAGTAACGTTATTCATGTTGGGTTTTGCTTGGTTTAATATGTCTAGCATTTAAAGGATAGTGATTACCAGTTCAAGCAAATTTACAGTCTTTGTTCTAATGGGAGTGCGTGTTTAAGAGAGATTAATGTGGATTCAAATCATTAGGTATAAAGTTATTCTTGTATATCGGCTATTTACCATGAATGCGTATTACGTGATATAACGTATGCAGTTATTTCTTCAAAAGTGGATCATCCGTTGCAGTGATTTTCAAATTCATTTTAAAACGTATACAATTTGTCTTTCTTTTGCACCTAGAGATACTAGATATTAGTTCAGATCGTTTACAGATGGAAATTTACGCATTTTTTTTAAAACAAGTTAAGTATAATTATACCTTCATCCTTAGTAAAATACGCTGTAAGAATAAGACAATTTTTGTCGGATATATTTAACGAAAGAAGATCAGTAACGGTTTGTTACATTGTACATAACCCTATTTACGACTAAATTTTATGCACGTGAAGTAAGCGGCCTAGCGGCGAGGAGTTGACGGCCTAGCGGCGTGATATTGGCGGCCTAGTGGCATAGGACCCATTTTTTCAGCAATTGTTAATGCGTTTTTATTCATACATAAACAAGCGGCCTCAATTTTTTTTCAGAGCATTTTAATATGCCTTTTCCAAACACTTTAAACATTTTTAAACGTTTATACATCTTTTCCAAAAAGTCGATCAAGCCGTTCAGCGACCTAGCCGCCTAACGGCAAAAATTATCTGCCTGGCGGTCTAGCGGCGTAGCGGGAAACATGTATCCTAAATGGTATGCTATTTCATGTATACATGCCTTTTCTTCTACAATGATATAATTACTGTTTTTTATGCACAGATTATCAATCAGAAGCGATTATCGAAAAAAATCGATCAAGCATATCAGCCATTCTATAGCATGTAAATATACATAGCGGCCTAGCGGCGTGAAGTTAGCGGGCTGGTGGTCTAGCAGCCTAGTGGCCTAGCGGCGTGAAGTTAGCGGGCTGGTGGTCTAGCAGCCTAGCGGCCTAGCGGCGTGAAGTTAGCGGCCTGGTGGCCTTGCCGCCTAGCGGTCTAGCGGCGTGAAGTTAGCGGCCTGGCCCCAATTTCTCGAAACTTCTTAAGTCTTTTCTAACAGGATTAAGCTAAACCCATTAGTTTTGTCTTTCAATATTTTGCGTTTTATATACTCCTTTAAATGTTTTAATACTTAAGATAGGAATTGTCATTACGATTATCACATAAACCATTTTTCGTTTATGAAAAATCACTGTAAGTATGTATTTTGGCTGATTGAAATAAGCAACTTAAACCTGTTAAGCTTAAGAAGTTTCGAGAAATTGGGGCCTGGTGGTTTAGCAGCCTAGCGGTCTAGCGGCGTGAAGTTAGCGGCCTGGTGGTCTAGCAGCATAGCGGTCTAGCGGCGTGAAATTAGCGGCCTGGTGGTCTAGCAGCATAGCGGCCTAGCTGCGTGAACTTAGCGGCCTGGTGGTCTAGCAGCATAGCGGTCTAGCGGCGTGAACTTAGCGTCCTTGTGGTCTAGCAGCCTAGCGGTCTAGCGGCGTGAACTTAGCGGCCTGGTGGTCTAGCAGCCTAGTGGCCTATCGCGTAAAGTTAGCGGCCTGGTGTTCTAGCAGCATAACAGCCTAGCGGCGTGAACTTAGCGGCCTTGTGGTCTAGCGGCATAGCGGCCCTGCGGCGTGAAGTTAGCGGGCTGGTGGTTTAGCAGCCTAGCGTCCTAAAATGTTATCCTATTTGAAAACATGTAAACGTGACTTATCATCTAAAACAATGATATATTAACTGTTTTTGTGCACAAATAACCACTCTAAAGCGATTACAAACATATGTACAGTAAAGTCGATTAAGCACTTCAGCGGCCTAGCGGCGTGAAGTTAGCGGCCTGGCGGCCTAGTGGCCTAAAATTGGTTTCTATTTCAAAGCATGTATACATGCGTTTTCTTCTAAAACAAGGATAAATTCATGGTTTCTATTCACAAATCAACATCCTTTGGGGAATATCTGCATTTGCCCAAAAACTCGACCAATCTGCTTAATCGACGTTTTGGAAATGTTTATAATCGCTTCCGATTGATAATCTGTGCATTTAAACTGTGAATATATCATTGCTTTAGAAGAAAACGCAATCTAAAATGTTCTGAATAGAAAAAGATTTGTGCCGTCTATGTTATTATATGAATAAAATATTGATTCATCATTGTTTTCCAAGAAAACGCATGAACAAATGTTTAAATAAAGAAAAATAGACCGCCAACTTCACGCCGCTAGGCCGCTAGGCCGCCAGGGCGGCTAGGCCACTAACTTTCACGCTGCTAGGCCGCTTACTTCACACAGCTAGGCCGCTTACTTCACGTACATCTAAATTTTACAAAAACTGGGGAAATTCCAGGGTTTCTACTACGAAAGAACAGAAACATTTATGCACGTTTTTAAATCACTAGACGCAGTGTCAGTTATTTTTTAAGAAAGTGTACATTCTAAACGTTGAAATGTTCCCTGCAAAGATCGCCTCAAAGTTATCGAGGGAAATGCACCTGTTTTAAAGCGTAACATGTGTTTTAAAATGCGGAAGATATGTTTTTAAGTCATGTAGGCAAAATTAGCATTATAAATACCCATTGGCATCCTTTAAAAGTACAACAGTACAAATAATATAATGTTTTCAGACCAACACCGAAGACGAAAGCAATGTAAGGCCAACATCTACTTCCCGAACAGAACAGCTGAAATTGTTAATTGCCGAATACATTACCACATCTACTTCCCGAACAGAACAACTGAAATTGTTTATTGCTAAATATATTACCACATCTACTTCCCGAACAGAACATGCTGAATACATTACCATATCTACTTCCCGAACAGAACAACTGGAATTGTTAATTGCCGAATACATTACCACATCTACTTCCCGAACAGAACAGCTGAAATGGTTAATTGCTGAATACATTACCACATCTACTTCCCGAACAGAACAACTGAAATTGTTTATTGCTAAATATATTACCACATCTACTTCCCGAACAGAACATGCTAAATACATTACCATATCTACTTCCCGAACAGAACAACTGGAATTGTTAATTGCCGAATACATTACCACATCTACTTCCCGAAAGAACAGCTGAAATGGTTAATTGCCGAATACATTACCACATCTACTTCCCGAAAGAACAGCTGAAATGGTTAATTGCTGAATACATTACCACATCTACTTCCCGAACAGAACAGCTGGAATGGTTAATTGCTGAATACATTACCACATCTACTTCCCGAACAGAACAGCTGAAATTGTTAATTGCTGAATACATTACCACATCTACTTCCCGAACAGAACAGCTGAAATGGTTAATTGCTGAATACATTACCACATCTACTTCCCGAACAGAACAGCTGAAATGGTTAATTGCTGAATACATTACCACATCTACTTCCCGAACAGAACAGCTGAAATGGTTAATTGCTGAATACATTACCACATCTACTTCCCGAACAGAACAGCTGAAATGGTTAATTACTGAATACATTACCACATCTACTTCCCGAAAGAACAGCTGAAATGGTTAATTGCTGAATACATTACCACATCTACTTCCCGAACAGAACAGCTGAAATGGTTAATTGCTGAATACATTACCACATCTACTTCCCGAACAGAACAGCTGAAATTGTTAATTGCTGAATACATTACCACATCTACTTCCCGAACAGAACAGCTGAAATTGTTAATTGCTGAATACATTACCACATCTACTTCCCGAACAGAACAGCTGAAATTGTTAATTGCTGAATACATTACCACATCTACTTCCCGAACAGAACAACTGGAATTGTTAATTGCTGAATACATTACCACATCTACTTCCCGAACAGAACAGCTGAAATGGTTAATTGCTGAATACATTACCACATCTACTTCCCGAACAGAACAGCTGAAATGGTTAATTGCTGAATACATTACCACATCCGACCCACTGGAGTCCCTGATCGTGAGATAGTTCACACAGTCACCACTGTAGAGAAGTTTGTACGCGGTCACACGCTGGTAACAACAACCAACTCCGACGTAGGAATTCGGGTCTGTACTGATTGGTCGACCTTGCATAGCCACACCTATCACGTGCTTAGGGCAATTGAACTGCACCTGGTAAAATATTACATTAAAAAAAGGTTCATGAAACTTCTTTTTAAAGAAAGTCCGAGAGTAGCCCTCAATCGACCCTTATTTCATTCAAACAGTTTCACCATTCGTTCATTATCACGTTGTTCAAATTTAAGAGAAAAACGCGTTCTGCCAGAATCTCGATCAGATATAGTATTTAATGCATGTGTTAAGTTATCATATTGTATGATAAATTTAATGTTGCCGTATTTCTAACGGTAAATGTCGCTTTTGGTTTCCTTTCACAACAGCCATAGGTTTTCGAGAACGCACTATACACTTCTGCTAGTACACATATTGAAACATTTCGGGTAAGTGATAGGGTTTGCACAATATATCTATTGTTTTGTACATACTATGTTTTAACTGATTTGAATATATGTGGATGAGACTTTAATAAATTAATAAATTAATATATTTTTATATATATATATCAGTGTTTTAGCTTGGTGACGGCATGGTTGTAGGGCATGATTGTTTGTTGAAGTGTAAGATCGCAAAATATTTCACAGAATGAACACCAACACTTATTATTAAACTTGTGCTTCTGAAACATAAACTTTAGGTTCTCACTTGGTGAAATGAATTTCAATCCAACACTAAAACAACCATTTGTGTATTGATATCATTAGCGTAAAGCTGATATTAATACATTTGATTTCATTTTATCAGAAACACGCGCCAAACTGTGTGTTCACGTAATGGCGTCGATGATATTGTGTCCCAGTCTTGTGCACGCTTAATGTTTGTTTTGGATAGTGAAACGGGCTAAAAAATGAACTCAATAGAGTTTTATTTCGCTCATAAATCTCTATAATTCACATGATAAACATATATATACGAACTTGTACCGCCATGAACTTATGATTCTCATACGGCCAACTCTGATTGTAGCAATTGACAGAAGGCTGAATACATGATAAATACATGCGTACCTGTATGTACTGATTTGTGTCGGGTGCCCCAGCAACCCATGCACCAACATGTGAACTAGTCGGCACGGAATCGAGTCGGGAACCTCTTGTGTCATGCGCCTCATCAAGCGCTGACGAGGCGGTTATCTGGTCGTCGGACACAGGCTCCATTCCGTTTACTAGGTACTCTGAACTCTGACAGGCATCTGTTCAAAAACAAAAGAAGTATATCTTTTAAAAAGAACCGAATATATTAATGTTTTATTAAAAGTGTATAACATCGTTCAACATTTATTTATCGTGTCTAATCGAGCTTTTTGTTCAGTGTGATTATACATTTAAGTAAACTTGCGTTTGTGAAATGAAGCTGCTAAAGACATTGTGACATTAACTTTTAGGTTATTGTTTTATAACACTCAGTAAAAGTTCATTTTGCACTGACAAAAAATAAATCGGTAGATTCTATCCAGTTCATGAAAATTATTTAAAAAGAGTTTGGAGTAAACTTTAAACTGCACTCTCAAACATTGAACATTTTGACACCTTTTTTATTTTTTGTCATGGAACGATCAATCTTTTGGGTAAATATCTGCAAACCAGTGATTAAAGACTGCTGAGAAAAGATCAGATCGCAGATTATCATATTTTCGTTTCAAAATTGATGTTTTATGCATTTTTCTTAAACTGCTTGTAACGGTTTAAGCCATAAAGCATTAATTTTGGAATGGAATATTATCGAAATACATAAAGGAAATTATCTTTACTGTATCAATATATATCAATACTCCTTTACACTTGCTTGCAGTTGAAGTGTTATCATCCAATATATTTTCGGAAAAAAGCATAAATCAATCACTAGTTGTTTAAAATGTAAAGAAGACACTATTTATCAGATTGCGCGATTGACTATGGTTCTTGAATTGTTAAAAAAGAGTAAAATTCAGTTTTCTATTGTAATCAATTGACGTAAAACATTTTATCTATGATTGGGTTAAAAGTCCTGCTTTTATAAATAAATCCTCGATTTACATGTCTACTGTTTTAACATAAGAACCCACTTTCAAGAGTCTCCGCTTTGGACACAGTCTTGTTACAGCTTATAGAAATATAATTTTGTAACACAACCCATTATTGCTCACTTCAAAAGATAATATAAATAATGCGCCTGGTACGGGCTTTGAATGGACGTCGACAACGAATCATTCAATAAGCTTACACATCCACATGGTATTCTTATCGTCAACGACAATATTGAACTATCGCTGAACACTGATTGTATAAATTGGATTAACTACTATATATTTTCCGTTATATTAATGTGTGTGCCTTGGTGTAGGAAGCTTAGAAATCTGCGACCAAATGTACAACATATATCTACTAACCTTCAACAGGTATCAGCACGACCTTCGTGACTTCAGAAGTACTGAGGACGTCATATTCGGTGTCAAAACTATAGAAACATGTTTTGGACACTTTGTCATATCCGCAAATGTTGCTCGTGCCTTTCCTTCTAGCCAAGATACACATGTTTTGACATTGTATAAGAGAAACTCCCAAGGTACTTGAATTCGATGTTTTGACTTCTTTCCCTGTATATACTTTGGCTCGAAAGTTGTCTTTTGACTCAGCTTTTGTTGCTATTAAACTAAGTACCAATATTTCAAGAAAGATAAAAGACATGTCGAAGTTTCACTCTAAGCACGCCGAAGTAAAATGACAGCACAAGTATGCTTTCGCGCTTTTGCTTTTTCGATTGGGATTATCGGGATATTCCAATCGTTATTCATTATTTAAACAGCATTTTAATTCCTCTAGCAAAATGCCATCCAATAAATGGAGTCATGAAAGTATACTTTAGACTACCGCAACAGTGAACAGTTGGTTAGGTATGTACATACTAAATACTAAACATCATGTGATCTTGTAATAGTGATGTGCATACCCAGGCTTTAATTGTATGTTACTATTTAACATGTTTATATAATGCCATATTCATTCCGTAATTGAATATTGAGTTAATGCTCATTGTATTTCCTTTATACGCACTACATCAAAAACGTAAGTTAATGTGCCAAAAATATTGACCAAAAGAAAATATTGTTGGTGTGTGGTAATTGATTCGATCTTCAGGTAGATGTATATATACGCAATATGTATGCATATCCAGGAAGTGAATTTTAATCATTATTTTTTACTATTCTTCTTATTTGAAAGGACATCATCAACAAGCCTCAATTCATTGCTGTTTGAACCTTTTGACACGTATATTCATATTGTCAAAACAGGGTCCGGGTGAATGCAGACGGAATTTTAATACACCTCTGATAAACATATTCAACCCCCTTTTTCACAAAAACGTATATAATATTTAGTGTTCCATTGATAAATAGCATACTTTAACAGTAAATAAACAATTGAATAACTACACTTACAAATAATATCTTTATTCACGTCTATTCAACCAATAAAAAAGCCGTCTTTTTTTGTTTTATTACTATTTTTTAAAATAATTTGCCACTACCCCAATGATGTTTTGGACCCCCCCCCCCTCCCCTCTACAATATTGAACAAATAAGAGCTAACATGGAATTATATAAGCGCGTCTTGAAGAATTCCTTAACGTGGGTAAAACGTGTCAACATACTACTAGTAGATATGTACGTACATCAACGTACATCAACATATGATTGTTGCTTTGTTTGTCGTATTTTACATTAGATTTGTTGCTTTATTGGTCGTAGTCCTCATAACAAATGTTGCTTTATTGGTCGTAGTCCTCATAACAAATGTTGCTTTATTGGTCGTAGTCCTCATAACAAATGCTGCTTTATTGGTCGTAGTCCTCATAACAAATGCTGCTTTATTGGTCGTAGTCCTCATAACAAATGTTGCTTTATTGGTCGTAGTCCTCATAACAAATGTTGCTTTATTGGTCGTTTTGGCATATAATATACGACGACACCATTTGTATTGAATGTCTTTTTTTATTATTGTAGATTTGAGTCACAGTAATTTAATTTCCCTCACCACTATGAATTTCTGAGATTGGTTTGATTTTTCTGACGGTTATCTGTTTATTTTAATGGTTTGATTCATATCGATACATCGGTTCCGTACAGTGGTTTGACTTTCATGACTTCAATCGTAGACTGATTTCCATTGCTGTATATTGGGTATAATCAGTGGTTTCGGGTCCTAGCCCTGCGCCCCGTTACGGGTTTTGTACTTCTAACTGGGTGTTTCCTTCATTGTACTTTTGATGTGCATTGCTATAGAAGACGATCATCAAAAATCATTGTAAACGAATAAGTCAGAGATTGTTTCACAGTCATTTTTGTACACATGTTTCATGGTCGTCAGCTGCAACAGAAAATGAATGACTTTCCACAAGAATAAAAATGAAACATCATCTGTACATTTTACATGTTGTCCAAAAAACTGGTTTGATCTATCGGACTAGTTACTAGTATGAGTGTCCAAATTTCACATATGCAAGCATGTGTTACGGATTGGTTTCGTTATAGATGTTGGTGTTCGTACCAACTGGGAAAGCGAAGCTCATATTCATTTTTCAATTTTCATTGAGAGGTACCAGGTTATGTCTCTCAATCCGAAAACACGACCAGAAGACAAAACTGTAAGATAACCAGAATGACTTCTTTATTAGAAAAATCACAATAGATAACAATTTGTGATAAACACCTTATACAATAAAATAACAAATTTAATTGAAAGCAACACATGAATATCATGATACAATTTTTAACATAGCGAATAGTTACAAAATTCATTATTGTGAATAGAATAAATATAAATGATTTTTTTTCTAAAATATATCAATACTTGTTGAGGAATTCCTAAAATTATATTAGTTCAAGAAATATGAAAGCAAACAGAAATTCAAATAAAATACTAAACATATTGACGAAATCATTCTTTTAATCTTATTCAATAAAAAACTCAGTACATTTTTCATAAGAAAGACTTAAAACAATTTATGAAAAAAGAATCAAAATAAAATAATGAAATATATTCCTAAAATAATAAATTGTACTCTTACCTGTAAGATAACCAGAATGACTTCTGGAGTGGGCGCGCGAGAGTGGTCATTTTATACTTAACCCTTGTTGGTGTAAATTACTCTCAGAGCGCAGATCTTACAGGTAAGTCATAACCTTCTTTCGTCCTAACCAAAAATGGTTGGACGATAGATGAAATTTGCTTAGTCAGGATAAGATTTTGTTCTAGAACTTTTCTTGCAGGCAGAGATTATTAACCTGTACTAGATACTATTGTTCATTGAATACGTTGTGTGTTATGAATATATTTACGGCATTATTTATGAATAGATTGAGGAATAGAATACGATATGATATTCTGGTACAGCAGGATGATAATTTTTCAGCAGTCTTACGAATTTGTTACTAAGCTAAGATCTTAGAGAGCTGTTAAATACTTATGCTATACTATTGGTTCATTGTTGCTTTTCCCAGAATAACATTAAGTCGTTCACTAAATAATATTTAAGCTTTCATTTTAAAAAACATTTTATTTATCTATTTATTTTTTTCTTTTAAATTAAATTTTAATTCTATTTTAAATAACTTTAATTTAATTTAATTTAATTTAATTTAATTTTAATTTTAATATTAATTTAATTTATTTAATTTAAAATAATTTAATTTAAATCTTAATTTTAATGTAAATTCAATTTAATTAATTCTAATGAAAGTTTTGAAGAGTAGTTATATTGTTTTGAAACTACTTGGTATTACATGCCATAAATTGTGTTTTATCACAATATTCCTATGTATGCGAAGTAGCTAAGTGTTCCATAATCAGTACAACATAACCCATAAGTATTTATGTTTTAAATATATAATAAATACGTTCGTATTTAGTAAGAGTTTGAAGGTTTGCGTTTTGTGTGTTACCAAAGCAAAGAGAGAAGCGCACTATGAATATAAATGGAGCACAGCTTTGTCAACACATAGTACTAGTACTTTTGTGAAATATTATTATATCAGTCAGAAAAGATGCACAATCTAGTCAACTGCAGGTAATACATCACATTATTTGTAATCCTACGGTCATACTGAATGTATTATTTTAAACACATGTTTTTACTTCCAGTTTGCTTATGTCAGTATCCATGCTTTTCGATAAAACGAAAATGGCCTTCTTTGTTAAATGTCCTTGATAACCATTGCTTGAAATATCTATGCAATTTAGTTTTGTGTACTTTCTTATTTTCATGTTATATCCTAAATAGTGCATTTGTCATTTATATTGGAGCCTTTTATTTTAGAAATGCACATGAATACTAAAAACGTTTAACACTGTCGCTTCGTGACAAGTATTAAAATTTAAAATATAAAATTATCCATTTGCGACTAAATAACAATTAATGTATAAACGTTTTATTTATAGTGAGGAAAAACTGATGTACTACTGTAATATGACATACCTATTAAAATTTTGTCTTGTATATCGAAAATCGACGGTCCAGTGACATCCAATTTTATACCATGAGCTAATTTTGATTCAAGATGCATTACGAAAAAGTACATACCAAAGATTTGTTTGCACATACCCATCTATAGGTCATTATTTTAAACTTCCAATAATTACAAATAATTTATCATCAAAGCGAAATATTCATTATTCATCAAATTATTGCAATGGTGCCAACATATCTGTGTCTTAAATCCCTAGTAATTGTAGGCTGCTACGGCTATTTTCTTGAAATAAACAGAGAATAAGTGTGTATGTGTGCTAAGTAGCACTTTTGTTCAAGATTGTATAATTTACTAGGAACTGTCTAGAAGCAAATCTGTATAATTATTAAATTACACTAGTGATGATGTATTTCATGTCTACACAAGAATGCCTCATGAAGGATACTGTTAAATGTCGGTTAAGATAAATTACAACCTGTGATACGGGCTTTCCATTGAAATAGTTAATCATACATCCACACATCAGTGTTAGGCATCAAACGCTTTTGACTACGGTTTGTTGGACTACGACCTTACAAATGTTTAATATCAGAGACATAACCAAGATGTCAATCATTTTGAGCTTACTTGACGTGTTCTCCGTTTGGGGCACCCATAATGGTCAGACCAACTGCAATAACAGTTTTAATGTAACATGAGAAAAACTTTCCAAGTATAATGAGAACTTTTACTGAACCAATTATTAATCTCTTTAACAATATGTGTATCTTATTGAAATGTAGAACGAGCGTAATTCAAATGCATAAAAATACGAAATAAATATATCTGCTATGTGTAAAGATAAAATGGGCAAACATTGGATTTTTGGGAAAATTTACCAAATAATCGAACTTAAATAAAACATTTAGCACATCAGCACTTTCACCAAGCATTTAAATCTGCTATTTTTTGACATAAAAGAGTTATAACTCTGGAAAGTACGGAGACGATTCCAACCACAATAAACACTCTGGATATGGAATATTAAGTTATTGTATTCACACAATTTTGCTGCTGCTGGCGTTGAAACCGACCCACAAAGTAATATTAATATGTTGCCTTTTGAGACAACGCAAAAGATTGTGTCTAGCTAATTTCACATTCATACACACAAACAGAAATAATGACAAGGAACACTTACACTAATAGATGCAGCGTAGCATAAGGTCATAGCAATTGTTCTATGGAGTTTGGTCGAGAAAAATGTAGCTTAAGAGTTAAACAGAATATAATTACGTAAAAACAATATATAGCGCGGATAAGCAGCAAAAACGAGGCCTATTAACTTACATACGAGGTTAATGAAGGGCAATGACCATTTGCAATGGCATAATCACTCTGTCACATAAGCTCGAATAATTTTGAAGAGCGTGATTTATTGGTGGGGGATATATTTCTTTCTCTGTGGAAAAATGTTGAAAACATGCATGTAAATGTGTATACCGTGATGTGTGCCGATAAGCGAGCAAGATCGAATCATTGATCAAGCATTATTCTAAAATCTAAATGCTGGCTGCTGTTCCATTTTATGTCAAAGTTTGAAGAAGATTATAACTGGTGGATAGGCATTATTTTTAATCTGGAATTTTAAAATGGTTTCGTGAGAAATTCTTTAATTTCTTTAGATTTGCAAGCAGAGGAGAGGACAAATTCATATCTGGATATAAGTTTTATTTTCAATTTGACATGAATAAAGCTTTTGCTTATTCCTGCTTTAAACTTAAAGAAAGGTACAATAACGTTTCGATTTCAAGATTCCTGGATGACTTCTTTCGACTCCGATATCAAAGCGGAAAAACCCCACATATATACGAAAAAACGAAAGCAAGCTAAAAACCGGGTCCATTTTTAATAAATAAGCTTAATTGGTCGTAGTCCTCATAATAAATGTTGCTTTATTGGTCGTAGTCCTTATAATAAATGTTGCTTTATTGGTCGTAGTCCTCATAATAGATGTTGCTTTATTGGTCGTAGTCCTCATAATAGATGTTGCTTTATTGGTCGTAGTCCTCATGAGAGATGTTGCTTTAAAATTTATTTTATAATGTCACGAAATTGGGACGAGCGATATGTCGTTAAACTGCTGTCTGCTGCTTTTATAGTAGAACATTTAGTGGGGCAAGTTCAGGTTTTTCAGGTTTCCTAGGTCCCCCGCACAGTAATTCTTTTCGTAGGTTTTGCCCCTGGGACTGTTATCTGTGTATGTTCGCGTTTTACAATGAATAATGCTGATATTCAGTGTGTGTATACCACGTGATAAATTACGTCATATATGCTACGTCGGAAGGCAAAATTATGTTTAAAATGAAGACTTAAATCAAAGATAACTTTTCATTTACAACACTATTTTACAAAGGGCAGTATATGCCGTTTAAAAAGCCAAGCATTTGTTTTATAACCAAATTTTGACGAGGTCATTAGTTTCATCAAACACTTCGACAAACCTGTTTCCAAAATAATGTTTTGACAGTGCTCCGTCAGACGGCCGTATTGTGAAAAGGTTTGTCGAAGTGTTGTAAGAAACTAAACTCTCAATCAAATTCTGGTAAAAGGCCGACGGTGGGGCTCCGTAAGCGGCGTAGACTGCGCTACGTTTCATTTTAAATGGCGAAGAAACATTGAAGTAATCATTGGGAGGGATGATAATTTGCAAAAATACTATTTTGAGGTAAAGAATCAATCCGCTTTTCCCAGTCCATATAAATTGTTTCGCGTCATTGATAAACAATATTCCGGGTTATTTACTTTATCTTAAATGAGACAATGGCTAAACAGCCAAGATGATTACTCACTCCAGAAAACGAGAAGGCGTATATTCAAGATCGACAACGTTGTGGAGTAAGAATGGTTTGTATGAAGCATTCATGAGTAATGTTGTCCAGTTATATGGAAATATTTTAAAGCTTAGGCCAAACAGTTAATGTAATTAGACAACTACTGCAATACTTTTTATATAACATTATCTGCCTTTGACCGCATATCAAGGTCAAACACTTAAAATGATTGAGTGCCTCAATGCTGCTACAACTGCTAAACACCTGATAGTCGAAGAGATGCAACTCGCGTATAATTAATACTCATTATCAATGAAGAGTAAGCTATCTTCTAGCTTTTTTTAAGGAATATTGTTTTAGATAAGAAACGTTTATGTTATTCAGGTATTTTGAATACTCTGTGAGTAAATAATGCTAATTTAACATATATATATGGACGGGATATATTGTATTAATATTTGTTCATATCCCTTTTCTTTCATTCTAGTCTTGATAAAATTATGCAAAATGTTTACATTTCGTTTGATATATATTATGCAATAAAACATACTTCATATGTTGCGTTTTTATCCATGAGAGCTATACTATTAGCCAAAGACAAAATTACATTACACTTGAGCTGCATTTAGCCGAGTTTAGCGTGTGTGCTAGGGCTACAATTGAACACACGACCAGCAACATTCAACCGAGTTGAGCGTGTGTGCTAGGGCTGCAATTGAACACACGACCAGCAGCATAAATTATAAAGGCTTGTAAGGCATAAATCATGTTTGATTATGATCAATTCAGCTCACACAATATCAACGACTTCATTTTTAAATGATGTTACGTACGCATACAATTTGGCTTACTTTTCCGAAAAGTAAAGACGTCCTTTTATAATATTTAGCGGTATTAAATGAAAAGACAAATTGATGTTTATTTTCGTAACCGCAATAAATGTCTTTTCGTAAACACCAAGAGTAAACATTCCAGTCGTTGCTACAACGTTTCGCATAGGCCACTTCTCATAAGCATTTCAGTAACTGATCTATTTCGAAACCAAATTTGCGTCATTGGTTTGAGTCATTCGAATCATAAATTTATTAACACTACGAGCGTTTAAATATCTTCAGTCTTCGCCATTTGTGAAGATAACAACATAAGGTGCTGACATTGAGCTGAAAAAACAAATTAGACCGATAAAAATAAAACAAACTCAACACCAGCATATTCTTAAATATCGGATTTCTATAACCCTGTACCGAATATCGGTACTCTATGCAAAGCAATTATAGGTGTATGTGACCTCCAAGGAACTCGATAAGCTTCATAGCTATCACACGAAATCCTTCTCAGACCCAGAACACTGAGCTTTATTGCCAAAAACTCAAATTTCGATTTTGAGTCCAAGATAATGTTTAAATGTACCTGGATTGAAAACACGATAATTGATAAATATTACTTTAGTTGCGCAAGTTACTCCTTGCTCACAAATTTGCACAAGTGCGGTTGAACTTTAGACTTTAGTATAGGTCTTTTGAAACTATTGAGCAGTTGTATCGGCACGATTTACACCATCACTACTCCGAGAACCTCTTACAGAATGACAAAGTGATATCCTTTTTGTAACGCAATGTTCAGGCGAGGAAACCACAAGTATGTGAATAAAAGATAAAACTCGGAAATAAATTAATATTAAGAAATATATGGCACTGCGAACAACACAAGACAATCATTTATTATCATTATGATTGTTGAATGTTTGTCATTTCAAAGACAAGTATAAGGCAAGTAGAATATTTTGTTTTCTTCGTATAAGATGTTACAATTAATGTTGAATAATATAATGTAATGAATGCATAAATGGTCAATAAAAATCCGGATGTTTTTGAATAAATCGCGTCCGCCAAGTGAATATGTTTTGGTTCAGGCTCAGAGTACTTTAAGCTGTCCAATTTAGCTAGGAGCTCGAGCTTTTTGTCCATTGAAACGTACACATCAGCGTCAGGTCTATTATATCTCGAGCAAAAGTCTCCCAAATACTTATATGCGACTTTCAACACCTGCATACGGTTCGTCCACTCAACGATATGTGCTAGGTTGATTTGCAAATTAGAACGCTGACATGAAATCAGCCACTTTGCAGTTCTCAGAGCACCAACAACGGTAAAAAACAATGCTATAGTAAAAGTCAAAATAAGTGTTGCACTGACTTTTAATAATAATACAACTGTATTTCCAGTGCAGCGTTTAAACTACGTTCAACAAACTAGTTAATATTTTAAGATTTCATTCCAGGACATAGCCAGTCAGACAACGGAACAGCAATTGTATGTAAGGTGTGACGAAAACTTGCCTAATAACTAGGTGACAAGTAATAGTGTAAGGTAACCTATACTTGTCGGTAAATTATTTAGATAGACTTAAATAGTAATGATCTCCCTGGGAGATTATTTGTAGTTTATAAGGAAGCCGCTAGAAAGATATTTTAGTTGGCTTGAAAATCTGGAGTCATCGAGATGTTAGATTGAAGTTACTGATAGATATTAGGCTACCGTTGCAGTGAGCGGGTCGTGTGATATATCATATATGATATGTTTGTCTAGAATACCACATATTCTGACGAGCTTTACATTGCAGTTTATATATTAATACAAACCGAGTTACTCGTTGAAAGACATTATATTTGTCCTATAAATATTTATCTATTAACTTTTAATATAGAATATGAATTATTTGAAAATAAACGAACTCACAAAGTGCGGTGTTTTTTTAATAAGTAAAAAAACCCATAAAAAAGCACTTTACAACAAAAACATAAAGCATCTCTTATATCTAAAGAATGCATAAAAACTGTTTCATTTTTTATACAAAATGGCGTTTAAATACGAATACGATACGGTCAGCTAAGAAAGTATTAGACAAACACAACACCAGTGCGCCATAGATTGACACAAAGGTTTGTGGAATATTATCAGAACGATTGCTCAATAAAGGTCATCGTTTGCATTATCAGATCATATTATTATATGTTATAAGAGATATTGGTATTATAATATGATACATTTTTTTTTAAATATTGCTAGCTTATGTTTACTGAATCTGAAGTTATCAAAGTAAGATAATCATTGTTTTTTTATTTGCGAATTGTTATCGAATGTCATAAACTTTACAAGATGTGCATATGTATGATACATTTTACACACGTGACACTTTACGAAGTTTACGAAGTTTCAGTTCGATTTGACGCAATAACGCGGGTAACTTTACCCCAATTTTATATTTTTGGGCAGTTTTTCTACCTACGAAAAACTGTGGGGTAATCCAAGGTTTGTAAACTCACGAATTGTCCGAGTGCTATTTGAAATTCGAATGTATTTAAACTGCGTTTGTCATTAAAGATTTACACATCCAAGATTTAGGGCCGCATTCAGAACCGACACTCTCACTCACACTCCAACCACATTCACTTAAGGGACACTCAAGTGAACATTTGAGTGAAATAAGGAGTGTGGCACTCAAGTGATCTGCTCGTATTCACACGCCTCGCTATCATGTGAGCAATTCAGTACAAATACATGTATTGATATATGATCAAATCGTATTATCTGTTTCACTTAGGTGAGGTTTACATTATACAATGTAAGCATATGTTTTGTTGAGTCCGAGTACCTTATTGATATAAATTGCGTCAAACAAACGACTTATTCTGAAACTGAAAATAACACTTTCAAAAAAAATTGGTTGATAAAAAAACACATTTTGGATTGTAAATTTCTTATGCAAAATGCATTAAAATGCATTGTTTTTTCATGATAATAATAATAATAATAATAATAATAATAATACTACTAAAAATAGTGATAATAATAACAACGACAACAACAAAAATAACAACAACAACAACGTTACGATTTGATTAGATATCATATATCGTTTCATAATAACATCAGTTTGGTTATTCGATAAATTGCAATTTGAAAGAAAATAATGCATGTATTGATTAACAAAGACATCAGTTTAAAATAATAAAGTTATAATTTTCATTTATTTCCGTATATTATTTACATTGAAGACGGCACGTTAGCCCTTTGTTTTCAGAATAACGCGGCAACTGATATAGTTTATAAATGTTCATCCGGTCCTAACCATTCTTGGACAACGTCTGCCTGCACGTCGATGACGACCATCGTCCAAAAAACAAGTTATCCGCCATTTTGAACGATTTTACATACACAATAATAAAATTATCAAGCCAAACCCCAGTACTATTCAAACAAAATAAAACTACCTGCGAATAATTTAAATAATTTACCAATAACAGTCATATATTCTACACTCGAATAATTTTTCTAACGGGTCAGTTTCCTCGTGGTTGGATTATTTGCCATAGGACAAATACACGGTCGAATAACTCGTGGTAATTCGCGAATTATTCTCGGTTCAAGTAAACAAGCTGACCATCTGTATAGCGCGTGTGGCACGTGTGTGCTATGTGGATTTTTGCGCGACAGACTTTTTACTTTTGCAACCCGTCTGGCATGTTGATCCTCGTGTGCTTGTTTTGATACGTTTCGTTCCGCATGTGGCAGATGGATCAAACTGTCCTGTTCAAATACTTATGTAAACCACATACGTTTGTAACCTGTGTGTTATGTGGATCACCGTGCGAGAGTTGCAATACTTTTCTAAACCGCGTTTGACACTAGGAGCGTTGTGCGCTTTTGCTTCCCGTTTGCTATGTTGGTAATCGTGCGACAGTGATCACTTAGCTGGAATAAGGGGAGTGACACTCAAGTGATCTGTCCGTATTCACACGCCTCGCATTCCGATCCACTTCATAAAGTGACCAATACAGTACAATTACATGAATATATTCATGATAATATCGGATTAACTGTTTGAAAGTGGGGATGCTTACAGAAAACAATGTATACTTATGGGGTTTTATGACAGTTAAGTACCTTATTGTACAAAATGGCCACAAACAAACGACAACAATATTCTGAAACTGAAATTCACATTTTTAGATTAAAGATAACTGTTGCAAATTCATGTTTTTTGTTATTAATTGTGTATATAGAGCTCGCAATGAACAGTATTGACCCGGATCAGATGCAGGCGTCTAGATGATCGAGACCAATATATAATTATTTTGTTTGTACCGGAAGAACCTAGACGGGAAAAAAATCAAGATGGCGACAGTTTCTTATGGATAACGCTGTGGAAGTATTAAGGTCCCAAGTATAAAAGAAAATTCGTTCAGTTTAATGGTTGGTTGTTTTAAAAACAAATGGTCTAATGTTCTCGTGGATGAAGTTCGACGATTAGATAAACATGGTTTATTGGACATTGTCCAGTATATCAGATAATCTTAGAACTGAATTATCATAACAAATGAAGTAACGGTACAAGGTACAAGAATATGCATTCGGATATATTACACATTATCAGTGTATTATTTGTATAGCCACGTCAAGAATCAAACGATCTGATTTGAATTTTGCATTCTGGACAATTGATCAATTGTAAATATATTCTACATGTATTGAATTAAGAATTTCATTAAGGTTAATACTTTTAAACTTCAGCATATTTACGAACTAGCCTTTTTCAGCTATTTTTGATGTACCTTTCTCTGTATGTTTCTTTTTGATGAGTGAATTGTTTTCATAGTGTCCAAAAGTTATCAGGAATAATAATTTTATGTAACTTATGTTTTATTTATTGTATTTAAGGCCAAAAAATAAAGGTCTTGTTTCTGGTTCATAGGCCTTTAAAATAAACCTTTGGATCGGGTTATTATCATGATTGTGTACGGAAATTGTCCGATCCGGTCAAGTTTTTATACCCGATCGAAATTCTGAAGACATCCGAATTATTTCTTGACCGGTACGGAAATTTCCGGTCCGGTGAGTCTTTTAAACCAACCTTACAAATTTGTCTTAGATAATAAACGTTCAAAACGTGATTCTTCTTATCCCTGAAAGTCTAAACTGGTTGGAGTTAAATTGACAAGTTGTTAATGTTTGCAGAGTTTGATGTGTTTGCCACGGAAGAGCATTTCAAAGGGAGCTTTCTGCTGGAGTTTGTGGGGAAGAGGTTGTGTGAGGAGACAGAAGAGAGGCAAATGATCAAACATGCAGAAAACTAGACATTCTGTTATTCCAACGATAGGCAACGATGGGTTGTATTTTGCACCAAAAGTACCTTATATTGATAAATACAGGGCAAACTTTGCATTAAAACATATAGCACTCATCAATCATTAAATATTTTTGCATTTTCAGCTATTCAATAAATTATTACAGTTCTGTTGTCAGTAATTAATAATTTCGGTAAATGCATTATTTAGTTAGTAGTTAAAGGTTTTTCACTAAAAGTTTGTGTTTGCAAAAGTATATGCATTGATTTTGAATAAGAGTGTCATTTTATCTGATATATGTATTGTTTTTTATGTGATGAATATAATCAATGTTTAAAACAATAAGATATGCGGTGCATCTTACTGCCCGATACAAATTGTTGAAAGAATTGTGTTGGTACTAACAATATATGGTATGGTAAGATGTTATCAAAACCGTTATGGTGCATTGTTGAATGCCATTTTATTTCTAAGGGACTCAGCTAACTGGAACAGTTGATGTCAAGAAAACCATTGATTGGTACGGTTGTCATTGCATCGCATTGATTTTTACATTCCCTTATGGCATGCAGACGGTAATCATTTTTTTATTATTTATAATCACGTGTTTGAAGCTAACAAATACTTGCAAAACGTTTAATAGTGTTTAAACATATTATCGTACGCGTGTGAACGTTAACCTTCGTTATATTGAAATACTGCCACTATCAGACTTATTCTCTACACACACATGATTTTTTGATATATTTTAATAGTTATCCTAAATTAAGGAAAGCGTTATTTTGATATAAAATATATGTCAAATGTTAGAACCAAGGCAAATTGACGGGCAGTGGGAACAATTAAACCAACACGACTGGCGTTAAATCATAGTCGAAGCTCACTTATACAAGTCGAAGTTATCAGCTTGCGCAAATCAGGGTCATGTCATGTATTGCATGATTCCATTGCTTTTGTTCAATTACTAGATTACTTATCTCGGACAGTATAAACGTTATGTATAAATATAGCTCATAACATTTTCTTAAAGTGATCTACTTAAATTCCATTCACGTTAATTTTTTTTATGTACGATGTTTTTTTTATCATTTCAGTAAGTAAAACCAATACATCCATACACATGCCGATGTACATAGTATTTCCAATTTTCAACAATATATTTATTTCTGTAGAACCTTTAAAACATTTAAAGGCATTTGCCTTCTACGCGTTTAATGCATTTAATGTAAAGGTTATGTCACGAGTCGTCATAAAATGCACAATTCATTCAACTAGTTCAGGAAGTAAAAAGCTTGCTAAAATAGTTCAAGTCGAATTTAAAACACATTTATCTAGCTCTAGCTACATGCAATGCTAAAATAGTGTACCCAGAATACTTAGATAATTTATTTTTGAAGACGGGTTCAATAAGCCACATGACCCGTGGGAAAAACAAAACACGCAAATGAACATAAACAAATGACAAAGCAAGTGGAGCATTTTAAGAAACGAGCTTTTAGAATTTGGTATTTTTGCAATAGCTTTTACAGATAAGGAAGGACATGATTAAAGAAAACGTGAACTTTGAAAAGTTAGTGTTCACATCATAGGCGGACAAGGTGTCAATATACGTACACACATATATATATATATATATATATATATATATATATATATATATATATATATATATATACTGTCAACACAGTGCAACATAGAAATCTGATTCAAATGAACTTTTAACATATTGAATAACACACATTTCAAAGACACAACTATCGACCATTCAATACATACAAAATAATGAATGGCTTTTCGAATACATAAATGTAAATGTTACGAAACATAATTTAACAACAGACTAAGTGATTATATCTTTGTCAACTAAATCTCAGTTTAAAAGCTTAATGTAAGTATATACTTATACTGAGCGATATCAAGTCAGAATCTCAATTTAAATTTGCTTACATTTAGAGTGTGTCAACATACCTTTGTATATGCTCATGACCTCATTTCCTGTTTAAGCATATTATGACGTATTCAAACCTTTGTTCATAAAATAAACTAAAATTACTTTAAAGAAAAAAAAAGAAGTTTATTTTATTTAATAAATCTTTACAATATAAGAAAGTGAGATATAAACGTATATACTTGCACAAAACATTACATTTATAAACAACTATAGCCACATAAATCAACACAGGTGAATGTCTAGCATCCTGTACTCCAGTCAAAATACTCGTCTACTTCCTTGCAAAATGCTAATTCCAGGCAGGTTCACATACTGTCACAATCACTGATTCACGGCGGTAATGTCTTTGTGCACATCCATCAAAATCCATGCTATAATCTACCAGCTAAAAAGGAAAATCGCACTATTGAAAGCAACTGTGACGCTGGCTTATGTTCTTTTTAATCTTCAACCACCAAATGACATGTACACAATCGCGTGATTACTTATGACGTCACGCAGCTATGCCATTGCTCTTTTTATTGATTTTCTTGAAATAAATGGATTGAAATATTTATTTTTGTTGTTTTTAAGTAAATCCTTTGATGATCGGTTGATAATTGAGAAATGAATAATGGTTTTTATTGTTTTCTTTCCTTCGGATGAAGCATCCTAATTATATACAATATAAATACTTCGCACTATGAAAAGAGAAGTGTATTAGAGAAACTTTGACATTGATTTCAACCGTAAATGAGTTATGTTATCAATAGAATCTTAATTGATTCTTAAACTTGTCATTTAAAAACGATAAAAACTCGGCAGAGCCTCATTTTTGTCACTTTAAAATGAACTCGTTTAATCAATTCGATTCAAAATAAACACTCATTTCAGATCCTCTCTATATATTCGGCAAAAAAGATTGCTACATTGATATATATAAATAACAAATATTGGTTTTTGCCAAGTCCAATTTTGTATGCATTGTATCATATGAAAGAAGATTCTAAGCCAGTAACTTCGCTTACTAATTGAAAATTCTTTATCGTAAATCACATTTAACTCAAGCACATAGGCCCTTAAACAGCCTTGTCTCTATTAAAGTACATCTTAAATCACACGTTGATCGAACTGTGTTTGCACAACAGTAAATCGTATAAACAAATACTTGCAAACATACAAATAAGATTTTAATAAATATGCATGTTACATATAACAATATAGTGTATTCCTTACTGTCTTTATTGCATAGGTATAAGGACATTCTCTTGGTGACCGTTATTGACTGCAGTTTAATCTTAAAGTATAACCTCTGGCCTGCCCTGTAAAAAAATGTTTGGGAAACGACGTAAAAGAAAAGCTTCTATGAAATATGGAAATTGAATAATGTTAAGAGTTAAAATTAATAACAGTAATAACAGTATGTACATTAAAACCATTCCCACACTGATATCACTGACATCTGAAATCACAATTTCAGTTCAAAGCTCATGTAAACACAATCAGAACTAATATAAAACATTATGATTCAAAACCAACAAGGTGAACAAAATTGCATCCAGGTATTACTAATAATGTAAAACAGAAACAAGTTCAGTAGCCAAAAGTTTAAACATAAACTCCGTTAAATGGCAAAGGGTAAACGTCACAGATATATAACACAATAACTAACAAGAAACATGGAAAAAAGCACACATCTTCACAAACAACACAGAACATATAAACTTTATTAAAAAACTAGGTTTGTTTATCAATACCACAATATTTCATCATGTATATAGTTGCACGTTGCGTCTATATCGTTTATATCGCTTTAGAGAATGCAATGTGTCTTTCAGTACGTGGGTTGAGCATTGCTTATTATTTAAATTTATTATACTTTCAGGGTTGCAATACACCTAATACGGTTTGTATGCAGGTTCATCTTTGCTCAAAGCTTTACTTTCATGAAGGTGCGGATAGTGGAGTTGACAGAGGTATCACAGAGGCGTACGCACTTTCGAAAGGATTATTATAAACAAATGTTGACGGCCGTATTTGTAACTGTTGTTGATATTCACTCTCCAATGACCTTGTATTGAAATATATCACGCTTGTTGTATATCGTAGTGTTCAGAGTTGTTATACTTATACTTACATAAAATGTTTTCTGCTGTTTATCTTGGTGACAAGTTATTGTGTTTTGTGATTATTGCATTTGTCGACAAACAAATATTCAGATGAGTATTATTTAAACTTTCGTAATATGGTCGTAGAAAACAAGACAAACATAAACTGCTCATGCCGTTTTTTATAATGTACGCTCAGCAAATTGGTATCGTGTTTCTTACAAAATCTTTATCAAATGGAAAGTGTACTACATGTTAATAATTATTGTCAATATTTAAAAGGAAACACAGTTTATGTTGTAAAACGTTTTTCGAAATATAAGCAGCAAATTGTTTATATTTACAATGAAGTCTTACACTACATGCAAAGTTGTAGATGTGACCATTTTCAACATATTTATAATTGTTTGATTTCGAGCTATATATCGCGGTATGTACAATTTCGGATGCATTCGTTTTACTAAGGGTAAGGACGATTACTCAAATTTCACAGACAGTGTCAAGGCAGATACACAAATGTAAACCAATGACTGTATTGTGATAGGTGTGTACTACTGTGTTGCCATTGTTAAAGGTGGAGTAGTGTTTAGTTCATAACCCCAGGTCAAAACTGACCCCTGTTTGATATAAGAGAATATCATTGTTAAACATTGCGTACTCGTTATTGGTTAAATATATTCGTCAGCATGTGTTTGTTTAAGGGGGTAAACCATTGTATTATGCCCAGCTATGAATATGTAAACCAAGTTTGCCCTCATTTTTGTTTTGAAAGTGCAAATTACAAATATTGCCATATGCGTTTGCTGCTAAACCGAGGAAAACTTTTAGAGGTTCACATTATGGCAATTCGCTTACTTTACACTCACTAAACATAGGACAACTTTGCCCTAGTTTTGGTTTTAAAGGTCAACATTGTGAACATGTCCTTTCAGATAAACCAAGGACACATTTGCTGATATTTTTGACTTAGTGGATAACAATAAACAAAACGACAACCTCGCTTCTTGCTAAGCCTAACATTGGTTTGCATTCATTTTAGTTTACGAGGGTAGCATTGTGAGTCTTATTTTACTCATTATGTGCCATACCGTGTTTGACTAGGCCGGGATTGAACTCGCATTCGCTTCTCACCATGGCCCATGTTCGATCCTCAGTGTGTGTGCATGTGAGTTTGGTTGGTGGTCATCAAGCCGGACAAGTGGTATTTCTGTTTGTTTCTAGGTTTCCAACACAACACAAGCAACAATCTCGCACAACATAGCGCCAACGAGTCTGATTAAGAATTAGTTTAATACTCTACTGCACGAACGTTGTAACATAAGTAATGTTTAAAGTTAACCTAGTTTGGGTTTGCCCCATGTTGGTTTAAGAAAGTGACATTGTAAACCGAGTATTCGGCCACTGGAAAACATAGGACAATTTTTGAACTCATTTTGTTTCATGGGGCCAATTTTTTGTATCTTGTTTTACTGGTTTAACCAGGCTAATTGTTATGGCTTTTTTAATGAAACGTTTTAAGTTTAAAGTATTCGTACAATTAATCGGAATATTTTTAGAATACGTTTTGTAAACTTTTCATGCCTCCAGCCAATAAAGGCTCTCTGGCCAACGAAGGTTAACGATACCCAAGGCACTCTTTAGGCATAGTTACATTTACACGTCATCGGGTAAATCTGACATGTAACCAATCCTATTGTTTCTTTCGAAACATTCACTCCGAAACTTAAACCGTAACTATCAGACAAACAATTGCATCGGCTAAAGTCACTCCCGCCAGACCGCTATTAAGCTGTCGGTTTCAAGCATTGGACCAGCTGTCACAAGAACGAAATCAAACGAACAGAAATGGTCACTAGCGGATATTTACGATTTTTTTTTTGTAATAACGACGATATTTTCATGTGAAACGTCAGCTAGATTCAGCAATAGTAGAATTTCCTGAGACGACTCGTTTGAAGCATATAACTAGTTTACAGCGCGGAAATGTGTTCCCGGAGATATTTTACTCACGCTCATTACAAATATTTAAATGTTAGCAAAACGAACAACGTCATATGCCATATCTAACACCATGACATTTCTTCTTTTCAAGTAATTTAACACAGTGCACATTTGGGCATGATTCACGTAAAAAGAAACAAAAAAACAATAGACAGCTGTTCTACCAATTTTGAAATTGTTGTTTTAAAATTTTATTCATGTCTTTAAACCAATTTTTTTTATAAAACATAAATACGGATTTTCTAATATAATTTGCGTTTATGCAAAACAAATACTCCTATATGCAAAAAGAATTATTAAGATCAACATGTCCTTGTTAAAGAAACGTGACACAAGAGATAAGAAAAAAAAAACTGACTGAGTCTTATAGCCGTTTATCAATATGTCCGGAATACGTTTACATTGACATCCGCTTCACGTACATTGATTTGATTGTCGTACCCTGTCCTTGTGAAAACAACAATTGCTTTATTATTGCTTAAAAAAACTTTATTGATGTTTATTGATGTAGCATAGAATGACTACTTATATATTATCCCCTCTTTATGGTTTTACTCGTACAATCAACGAAGTATTCTAAGAACATTAATGATAGTTAATTATTTATGGTTGTTTGTAAGAGTTGCAATAAAAGAAGATCGCGATCATTAATGTTTATGATATTTCATTGTTTATGGCCACATGTAAACGTTGCAGTTAAATAACTTTGCGACAATCAGAATGTCAAAGAAAGCAACACATATGGATGAGTTTCAGAAGCTTGTATTAAACATGCTTCATTAAGAAAACGTAAATCACATGTCAACAATAAAAGCATCGGGCGATATTAGTTATATGTTGCGAGACAGGAAATAATATTAGATAACTATGATCAAAGGGGTTATAGTGGATAACTATAACACGAATTGTTTGGAGAAAACAAGGAAGCCAAGGTAGAAATTGTTGTTCTTTCAAATCAATTCTGAAATAGACTCCGCTGACAAACAGTGTCAATGTGACGTCAAAATGACGTTGAAATACCGTCACGACGTCGGCGACAAAAATCCGACATTTCACGAATGTTCATTCACGGTACAATGATAGCGATTCGAAGAGTCATGAATTTGACTTGGAATAGAAGTTAAACACACACACACGCACGCACGAACGCACGCACGCACGCACGCACGCACGCACACACACAAACACTAACACACACAAGCACACACAAACATGCACAAGCACATACAAACACACGCACGCGCACACGCACGCGCACACATGCACACATACACGCACAAATTTTCACAAGTCATGGGTAAAGATTATGAATATGTTATTAATCGTCATATATTTAATTGATTTTATTCACTGTCGTTAAATGCTGCACACTTTCTTGAGCATTAGTGGGTGGGGTTAGGGTGAATGTAACCTTTCTGGCCGATTATCTTTGCGAGTGTCAGTATCATGCAAATACTGTGTAATGAAACTTTCAGAGCAAATGGTTGCTGAGGCCATTTGTTGGCGGAATATTAATATGATTGTGGAGCAATGCTTGTTCTTTTCCACTGACAGTGACCTATACTCTTTCAGAATAAACGACCTGTCCGATATCTTGGTTACATTACAAACTTACTGTACATAAAAACCACGTGGTCAACTAACGTAATAAAGCAATGTTTACACGGCACTTTGTTACTGGATCGATTTGTATGTATGTGACAGGACATAGACTAATTTAAGAAACGAAAACCAATAACTTTACAGTATGACGCTATTTAAAATGTTTTTATAACTAAATAACTATGATAAGTATTTCACGCTTGACAAGCAACATGATTCCATGACATTTGATGTTTTTGCTTAAAAGTAAAAAATGCACGAGATTGAAAGAGTGTTTTATTCTTTACAGGGTTACGGACTATAGTTAGAACTTAAATGATGTACATAGTATGAACATTTCTTTCAAAGAATGTTTAACATAATTGCAATGCAATACACAAGTCTAAATGTAGTAACGCAATAAATAAAAAGCCGTAATTAAACTAAGCACACCAAAAAGTAATCAAAAAGTATATTCAACCAATCACACATGTTACGAGATGTTATTAGATGCCAAGAAAAGGTTGGTCATGCATGACATATACATGAATATTAATATATTAGTGACTAAAGACTTATATTTAACATGTACGGTCTATCCGGACTTCAAGTACTCTATATTCCAATATGGACAATGCGCACTCGCTAGCGCCTTCCTTCCAAGGAATGTCTTTTTGGTTCTATGCGTTATATTAGCCCGAGTAACTCATATCGGCCAGATAAGTTGTAAAGCATTCAGAACAATGTCTCATGTTGGTGGCGTGAACTGCGCTGTGTGTTTGTTGGCAACGTGTTCAGCGATCTTGATGCCCTCTCAACTGTAGCCATGTCGTTTTTTGTGATCAAAACGGCAAGCACACACTGGAATATCTCCCTTACCATAGCGTTCCACTCCTGTTTAAACATTAAACTACTGATAAAATAGATAAAGTTAAAAGTGAAGTTACAGTTCACTAGCATGACTAATACCGAAGTTCATAGGTCCTTACTTGCAATAAATAAAAATTATTGCTCTTGGTGATGACGTATTCAAGCGATTTATTAGCACACCGTATACAGTGAATGGTAGGGTAGTGAAGACAAAAAATAGGCTTACGAAGAGAAGTAACTTAGTCAAGGAATTCATCCTACGTCGTGACGTTTGTTCTTTCTCATAAGGTACTGAGCTGGCATTCCGGGTATACTTTCCTTCTTTGAACAAATAATGAAACAATAATAGTTACAATTCCGGAAATTATTAACAACAGAGATTTTTTCTCTGGCCTGATATTTGGGGACGCTGACATGATATTTGGGGTGTTTACTAGTGATGGGCCGTTGATCGATTATATCGTCAGACATTCGTAATTTGGCGATCGGCGACCTCATAGTTCTATAATCGAATAATCGTAAAAAAAGTTTGCTTGAATCCAGTAAATTTCCAACTTTATATAGCGCAGTAACTTAGAGCTAAGGGAAGTAACCGATACTTTGAGTTTTAACAGTACTTTCATTTAGTTTTTCTTTGCGTTCAAATAGCTTTATGACGGCGGACGTTGACGGATTTTTTTTTAGATTTTTGATATGGCAAATCCTTCACGTACAAATTGTTTAGTATCAAAAGTGGGTAGTTGTTCCGATCAGGATTCCGGGTTAAAGCATATAGCGTCTATAAAATAACATAAAAACAAGAAATATTACCAGATAATGTTATTTTATATTAGTTCTGTACACAAAAATTAAATATCCAACTTATAATAATGAGTTTGACGGCTTTTCTTCATTTCATTCTGTCAAAACATAACGATATATACATGAAGGGCACCTGCAAGGTTTTAGGGCACAGTTTTAAATCGCTCGGAACATTTCGACCATTGGCCGAGTTGTTACGATTATATAACGAGGTCTATCTCGAAGCTTTGTCGGAGGAGGCCGAGTTATTACGATTGTATCGAGTTGTTCCCCTTCGCATAATTGTTGTCTGTGTCAGTCAACTTTCGTTTTATTGGAAAGGTAAACAACTTGTTTTAATGCATTAAATGCTTGTTTAGTGCAAAATAACATTTCACTTACATGGTAAAATATGAATATAACTCTTTATGATCAATTTCAACCATAAAATACTTCACTTAAAACAATTTCAATATTTTTAAAACACCCCCGTTTTTTGCACATTCCCGTTTAGACGTTAGGGATTGGAAGAATCCCGTATAACACGTCTATTATTTTAGACTAGGGGGACATCGATCTAAAAGTATTTGATTACCCTGGATATCGGTCGTCCAGGTGCTGGACAAGTGCAAATTATTCCAGCAAAATGGTTAGGGTCATTCAAGCCCAGATTCTTATGATACTAGGCTTGATCGACCCCAGCTGTGCGCACATATTGAATTGAACGTCAAGATCAATGTAAAAACTGTTTGAAGAATTGGAAATGTTTGCCGTCCAACTCCGAAATTACGTGAGAAAAGTTTTGCTCACTTAATTTCCAATTACTCGTTATTTTTAATAGCTAATGCCATCCAAAACCAATGTGTTATGTCTCATTTTTTTTCAATTTAATTTTCAAATCCGGTTTAATTTATGCACCAGTCAATTGTAACCCCGCTCCCCCCCCCATTATTCAATATGCCAGAAATAATACCTGTTTTCTGACTGAAGCATAAGAAATGAAATACACATGCAAACTAAGGTCAATATTGATATATACATCACAAAATGATGCTTATGTGATACTGTCCGATTACAGCCGATTAATCGGATAATCGATCGATCAGGGTCTCCGATTAATCGATTATGAAAATCCAAGCCGATTGCCCATCACTAGTGTTTACAACATAAATGAGGTCTGTGACATAAATGTCGGGGTTCCTGTCATGATATATTTTCAATTTATCTTACAGAATAGTTTCTAACAAAAAAGATGAGGTCTCTGGCTAAACAGTTGATATCGCTAGCCTGATGGTTTGGGTCTCTGACATAAAAGTTGGGGCCGATGACAAAATAGCTGGGGTCCCTGACATAATAGTTGAGGTTCATGGCTGAATAGCTGGGGTTTCTTTAATATAAGTTTGGGTCTCTAAGATATAATTTGGGGTCTCTCAGGTGTTATCTTATATGATAGTTGGAATCACTTTCATAATGGTACGGCTCTCTTTCATAATATTTTGGGTCTCCTATATAATAGTTGTGGTCGCTTTCATAATAACTGGGGTCTCTTACATAATAGTCGTGGTCTCTTACATAATAGTTGGGTCTCCTACATAATAGTTGGCATCCCTTTAATATTTTTTGGGGTTTCTGTTTTAATAGTACGGGTTCATTTAAACAAAATGGGGTTTCTTACATACTAGTTCGGGTCACTTGCATACTTTTTGGTTTCTCCTACTTAAAAGTTGGGGTCTCGGATATAATAGTTTGGGTCAGGGACATCATAGTTAGGATATCTGATATAATGTTGGGGTTTCCGACATAAAAGTTGTTGTCTCTGACATTTAAGTTTGGCACGTGTTAATTTACGTAATAGTTGGGCCTCTGGCAAGAGTACGATCATAAAAATGTAACGTGTGTATTTATTAACACATGGGCCACTTTGAATTTTTTTTTTTTGTATAAACGTCAGATTCAAATTCAAACGGTCGACGAATCGTTATTGGAGCGTATCGATGGACTTACGAAATAACTTTTAAAACAAGCAAAAACATATCAAATGAAAGGCTTGACTGAAATCCATTTTACTGAGTAAAACACTTTGATGTAAAGAATACTATAAGCACTAACACTTTGCTTTTCAACGAATGTAGGATGAACGTTCAACGTACATGGGTATATGAAACGTCCAATCAGATAATGAAGGGATATATATCTTTATGGCATCATTGGAATGCTTATATTCGATTAGATGGTAGCACTCGTATATACAGGGCCTCAAATTCTCAATTCAACATCATAAGTGCCTAACATCATCAAGCTTACCTCACTTCTGTGGGTTTGGTATACATTTAAATACTTTTTGGACATTAAAAGGACATTTAGTCTATAGAAACACAATAAACTTATTTTGATTTAGTTAAATTAAGATAAAGTTAGAATTGTTGCTACTTAAATAAGCTACTTAATTCTGGTCAGCTTAATCAGTTTTGAAAAATTGAGGCAAAAAAATAACATTTCCTTCTCAATGTACCATATTTGATGAATAAAAATAGTTGTATAAATAGATAAAAGTCCCTATTTCGTACGTCTGGTCAAATGGGCATCCTGTTAAAACCTGTTAATTATATGCATGGAGAAAAGTAGTCAATGAGGCAGACTCCGCCTTTGATATCGTAAAATGACCTTTAAGCGACGTATGTTGTACAAACAAGTTAGACTAAGTGTGCAAGTCAGAAATAAACAGTCAGTCAGAATTATCTTTGTTAATAAAGTTAAACGTTTTGAGAAAATGAATCACTTACATTTCCACGACAACAGTTCCTCGAATGTGAAAAGAATAGTTGAAAATAATACAATGATTATAGGGCAGATAACTCAACGAATCTCTTTTATTACATACCCTCTAGTTTCCGATCTAATTGATTTAAAATAGAACCTAAATCTTAACATACAATAACATCGGTATGGACTAATATAGTTCAATTATCGACATCGCAAGACTAAGGTAAGTCGGTATGGTATACAGTTCAATAACCGACATAAAATACTTAAGATAAGTCTGTTTGGTCTAAACCAGTTCAATAACCGACATAACAAAGCTAAGGTAAGTCGGTATAGCTTAATACAGTTCAATAACCGACATACTGTAATCAATGTACGTCGGTATGGCCTAATACAGTCATTCAACCGACAAAGCATACTTAAGTATGGCCTTAAACAGTAAAACTACCAGCATAACATATCCAAGGTAAGTCGGTATGGCCTATTACGGTTCAAAAACCGACATAACACAAATAAGGAAAATCGGTATGGCCGGTAAGACATTCTTCTTGCTTCATGCCACGACTACCTTAAATAAAGCGTTGTAAAGTCGGTATAAAATAGAAGACAACGTGTGTTACATTACAGATATCATATTAAACCTTACAAATACAATCTGACAAAAGAACATACTGTAGTTTAAGCTTATTTAAATAAACATGTTATGTAACATCCTAATATATAATTGCGAATGTAAAATGTACAAATAAGATATAATTACCTGTTTCTTCCATATTTCAAATTTGAACTAGATAAACAGGTTAAGTTATTACTCAGGTAACATAACCATGAACTTAACAGAAAGTGTGAATCTAGGTTAAAAATAAGAACAGGGAAGTATCAATTAATAAATGTTCTGACAATATTAAGCAATAACTTATACTTAACTTTTTTGAGATATATACAGCTTAAACGGCAATTTAACATTAAAACCTTCACTCAAGATTTGTTTTTGCGTAAATACCTTCTTTTCAGTGATGAAAGACTGCTTACAAAAGATCAGATAGCAGATTTTCATATCTCCATTACAATTTTAATGTTTTATGGCTTAAGCCGTTATTAACGGTTTAAGAAAAATGCATAACACATCAATTTTTGGTCGGGAGTATGAAAAGCTGCGATCTGATATTTTGTCAGCAGTCTTTTATCACTGGTATGCAGATATTGACGCAAAAATTTCTCGTTCCAAGACAAAAAAATAAAAGTTGTCAAAAGTTCAATCAGTGAGAGTGCAGCTTTAAATAAAAAAATAACACAAGGTCATTTAAAACTAAAGTTGCATATTTTAATTAGAAATTTATGAATGGCTGCGCAGTGACGTTGAAAAATAATGTGGCCAACACGCTGTTTTAAAAAGGGACAAAAGAAAGTAACAGGTTCGTAGGGAATGGAACTTAGTAGCTTTGAAAACAGAACTGAACATTTGCTGGGGGATAGACAGGAGACGTATCACTTATATGCATGTTCAGATTCAAAGGTATACTTACACAGGGTAGCGACACAGTTGCCGTTCAGCAACAAATTAAATCCCCAGAGCAATAATGACTTAAATTCTAAGGGGGGGGGGGGTTAAAATATGTAAGTGATTAATTTTGTTGACTGTAGGTTTATAATGCACTTGGCATGTACTATCGTCGACTATTTACTTTTAAAGACGTTATATCGTGACCAATTCACGTGCACGATTTCGACGCGTCAGATTTTGAATATGGTAAATAAGTTTTTATCGATGAAACAAATCACCGTGATAATTTATTGCTAGTTGCCATTTCGTATATCTAAATGTATCTGGTAAGTATCGTTGCTGGATTCTGCCATTCAATATAAGCCATTTCGTGACAGAAGGGCGAGCATATAAAACACTGATTGTTAGATGTGTTTTTTTTGCACTTATCATCACTATTGATTGTGGATGACATTTATTAAGAATAATGCATATCATTGAACTATAAACAACATTAAACAATTGCTTATTAAAATATGAATAAACGCAAAAGCTGTTTTTTTCCAAAGGCTCTTAAATCTCGATCGTAAAATTATATTCTTACTTTAATGCAATGTACTCAAGCGTTCACCAAGATCGATTGCCGGCAAATTGTTGAGTTTATGGACAGTATACCCGAGCGATATTTTCCTACCCGTACTTGAATTATATTGAAAATCTCAAACTGACGAATACACTAATATGAGAGGCTGATAACTATACCACAGAGTCGCTCTCGTCCTGGTTGGAATAGAACTAACAACCTCTTGGGTGAGAGGCTGATAACTATACCACAGAGTCGCTCTCGTCCTTGTTGTGATAGAACAAACAACCTCTTGGGCGAGAGGCTGATAACTATACCACTATACCACAGAGTCGCTCTCGTCCTGGTTGTGATAGAACTAACAACCTCTTGGGTGAGAGGCTGATAACTATACCACTATACCACAGAGACGCTCTCCTCTTGGTTGGAATAGAACTAACAACCTCTTGGTTGAGAGGCTGATAACTATACCACAGAGTCTCTCTCGTCCTGGTTGTGATAGAACTAACAACCTCTTGGTTGAGAGGCTGATAACTATACCACAGAGTCTCGCTCGTCCTGGTTGTGATAGAACTAACAACCTCTTGGGTGAGAGGCTGATAACTATACCACAGAGACGCTCTCGTCCTGGTTGTGAAAGAACTAACAACCTCTTGGGTGAGAGGCTGATAACTATACCACAGAGTCGCTCTCGTACTGGTTGTGATAGAACTAACAACCTCTTGGGTGAGAGGCTGATAACTATACCACCGAGTCGCTCTCGTCCTGGTTGGAATAGAACTAACAACCTCTTGGGTGAGAGGCTGATAACTATATCACAAATACGCTCTCGTCCTGCTTGTGATAGAACTAACAACCTCTTGGGTGAGAGGCTGATAACTATACCACAGAGACGCTCTTGTCCTGGTTGGAATAGAACTAACAACCTCTTGGGTGAGAGGCTGATAACTATACCACAGAGTCGCTCTCGTCCTTGTTGTGATAGAACTAACAACCTCTTGGGTGAGAGGCTGATAACTATACCACAGAGTCGCTCTCGTCCTTGTTGGAATAGAACTAACAACCTCTTGAGTGAGAGGCTGATAACTATACCACAGAGTCGCTCTCGTCCTGGTTGGAATAGAACTAACAACCTCTTGGGTGAGAGGCTGATAACTATACCACAGAGTCGCTCTCGTCCTTGTTGTGATAGAACTAACAACCTCTTGGGTGAGAGGCTGATAACTATACCACAGAATCGCTCTCGTCCTGGTTGGAATAGAACTAACAACAACTTGGGTGAGAGGCTGATAACTATACCACAGAGTCGCTCTCGTCCTTGTTGTGATAGAACTAACAACCTCTTGGGCGAAAGGCTGATAACTATACCACAGAGTCGCTCCCGTCCTGGTTGGAATACAACTAACAACCTCTTGGGTGAGAGGCTGATAACTATACCACAGAGTCGCTCTCCTTTGTTGTGATAGAACTAACAACCTCTTGGTTGAGAGGCTGATAACTATACCACAGAGTCGCTCTCGTCCTGGTTGTGATAGAACTAACAACCTCGTGTGTGAGAGGCTGATAACTATACCACAGAGACGCTCTCGTCCTGGTTGGAATAGAACTAACAACCTCTTGGGCGAGAGGCTGATAACTATACCACAGAGTCGCTCTCGTCCTGGTTGTGATAGAACTAACAACCTCTTGGGTGAGAGGCTGATAACTATACCACAGAGACGCTCTCGTCCTGGTTGGAATAGAACTTACAACCTCTTGGGCGAGAGGCTGATAACTATACCACAGAGTCGCTCTCGTCCTGGTTGTGATAGAACTAACAACCTCTTGGGTGAGAGGCTGATAACTATACCAGAGAGTCGCTCTCGTCCTGGTTGGAATAGAACTAACAACCTCTTGGTTGAGAGGCTGATAACTATACCACAGAGTCGCTCTCGTCCTGGTTGGAATAGAACTAACAACCTCTTGGGTGAGAGGCTGATAACTATACCACAGAGACGCTCTCGTCCTGGTTGTGATAGAACTAACAACCTCTTGGGTGAGAGGCTGATAACTATACCACAGAGTCGCTCTCGTCCTGGTTGGAATAGAACTAACAACCTCTTGGTTGAGAGGCTGATAACTATACCACAGAGTCGCTCTCGTCCTGGTTGGAATAGAACTAACAACCTCTTGGTTGAGAGGCTGATAACTATACCACAGAGTCGCTCTCGTCCTGGTTGTGATAGAACTAACAACCTCTTGGGTGAGAGGCTGATAACTATACCACAGAGTCGCTCTCGTCCTGGTTGGAATAGAACTAACAACCTCTTGGGTGAGAGGCTGATAACTATACCACAGAGTCGCTCTCGTCCTTGTTGGAATAGAACTAACAACCTCTTGGGTGAGAGGCTGATAACTATACCACAGAGTCGCTCTCGTCCTTGTTGTGATAGAACTAACAACCTCTTGGGTGAGAGGCTGATAACTATACCACAGAGACGCTCTCGTCCTGGTTGGAATAGAACTAACAACCTCTTGGTTGAGAGGCTGATAACTATACCACAGAGTCACTCTCGTCCTGGTTGTGATAGAACTAACAACCTCTTGGGTGAGAGGCTGATAACTATACCACAGAGCCGCTTTCGTCCTGGTTGTGATAGAACTAACAACCTCTTGGGTGAGAGGCTGATAACTATACCACTATACCACAGAGCCGCTCTCGTCCTGGTTGTGATAGAACTAACAACCTTTTGGGTGAGAAGCTGATAACTATACCACAGAGTCGCTCTCGTCCTGGTTGGAATAGAACTAACAACCTCTTGGGTGAGAGGCTGATAACTATACCACAGAGACACTCTCGTCCTGGTTGTGATAGAACATACAACCTCTTGGGTGAGAGGCTGATAACTATACCACAGAGACGTTCTCGTCCTGGTTGGAATAGAACTAACAACCTCTTGGGTGAGAGGCTGATAACTATACCACAGAGTCGCTCTCGTCCTGGTTGTGATAGAACTAACAACCTCTTGGGTGGGAGGCTGATAACTATACCACAGAGACGCTCTCCTCCTGGTTGGAATAGAACTAACAACCTCTTGGGTGAGAGGCTGATAACTATACCACAGAGTCGCTCTCGTCCTTGTTGTGATAGAACTAACAACCTCTTGGGTGAGAGGCTGATAACTATACCACTATACCACAGAGCCGCTCTCGTCCTGGTTGTGATAGAACTAACAAACTCTTGGGTGAGAGGCTGATACCTATACCACAGAGTCGCTCTCGTCCATGTTGTGATAGAACAAACAACCTCTTGGGTGAGAGGCTGATAACTATACCACAGAGACGCTCTCCTCCTGGTTGGAATAAAACTAACAACCTCTTGGTTGAGAGGCTGATAACTATACCACAGAGTCGCTCTCGGCCTTGTTGTGATAGAACTAACAACCTCTTGGGTGAGAGGCTGATAACTATACCACAGAGACGCTCTCGTCCTGGTTGGAATAGAACTAACAACCTCTTGGGTGAGAGGCTGATAACTATACCACAGAGTCGCTCTCGTCCTGGTTGTGATGGAACTAACAACCTCTTGGGTGAGAGGCTGATAACTATACCACAGAGCCGCTCTCGTCCTGGTTGTGATGGAACTAACAACCTCTTGGGTGAGAGGCTGATAACTATACCACAGAGCCGCTCTCGTCCTGGTTGGATAGAACTAACAACCTCTTGGGTGAGAGGCTGATAACTATACCACAGAGCCGCTCTCGTCCTGGTTGTGATAGAACTAACAACCTCTTGGGTGAGAGGCTGATAACTATACCACAGAGCGCTCTCGTCCTGGTTGTGATAGAACTAACAAACTCTTGGGTGAGAGGCTGATAACTTTACCACAGAGTCGGTCTCGTCCTGGTTGTGATAGAACTAACAACCTCTTGGGTGAGAGGCTGATAACTATACCACAGAGTCGCTCTCGTCCTGGTTTGATAGAACTAACAACCTCTTGGTGAGAGGCTGATAACTATACCACAGAGTCGCTCTCGTCCTGTTGTGATAGAACTAACAACCTCTTGGGTGAGAGGCTGATAACTATACCACAGAGTCGCTCTCGTCCTTGTTGTGATAGAACTAACAACCTCTTGGGTGAGGGTGATAACTATACCACAGAGACGCTCTCGTCCTTGTTGAAGAACTAACAACCTCTTGGTGAGGCTGATAACTATACCACAGAGTCGCTCTCGTCCTGGTTGGAATAGAACTAACAACCTCTTGGTGAGAGGTTGATAACTATACCACAGAGTCGCTCTCGTCCTTGTTGTGATAGAACTAACAACCTCTTGGTGAGAGGCTGATAACTATACCACAGAGTCGCTCTCGTCCTGGTTGGAATAGAACTAACAACAACTTGGGTGAGAGGCTGATAACTATACCACAGAGTCGCTCTCGTCCTTGTTGTGATAGAACTAACAACCTCTTGGAGAGGCTGATAACTATACCACAGAGTCGCTCCGTCCTGGTTGGATAGAACTAACAACCTCTTGGGTGAGAGGCTGATAACTATACCACAGAGTCGCTCTCCTCCTGTTGTGATAGAACTAACAACCTCTTGGTGAGAGGCTGATAACTATACCACAGAGTCGCTCTCGTCCTGGTTGTGATAGAACTAACAACCTCGTTGTGAGAGGCTGATAACTATACCCAGAGACGCTCTCGTCCTGGTTGGAATAGAACTAACAACCTCTTGGGCAGAGGCTGATAACTATACCACAGAGTCGCTCTCGTCCTGGTTGTGATAGAACTAACAACCTCTTGGGTGAGAGGCTGATAACTATACCACAGAGTCGCTCTCGTCCTGGTTGGAATAGACAACAACCTCTTGGGTGAGAGGCTGATAACTATACCACAGAGTCGCTCTCGTCCTGGTTGTGATAGAACTAACAACCTCTTGGGTGAGAGGTGATAACTATACCAGAGAGTCGCTCTCGTCCTGGTTGGAATAGAACTAACAACCTCTTGGTGAGAGGCTGATAACTATACCACAGAGTCGCTCTCGTCCTGGTTGGAATAGAACTAACAACCTCTTGGGCGAGAGACTGATAACTATACCACAGAGCCGCTCTCGTCTTGTTGGAATAGAACTAACAACATCTTGGGTGAGAGGCTGATAACTATACCACAGAGCTGCTCTCGTCCTGGTTGTGATAGAACTAACAACCTCTTGGGTGAGAGTCTGATAACTATACCACAGAGACGCTCTCGTCCTGGTTGTGATAGAACTAACAACCTCTTGGGTGAGAGGCTGATAACTATACCACAGAGGACGCTCTCGTCCTGATTGTGATAGAACTAACAACCTCTTGGTTGAGAGGCTGATAACTATACCACAGAGTCGCTCTCGTCCTGGTTGTGATAGAAGTAACAACCTCTTGGGTGAGAGGCTGATAACTATACCACAGAGTCGCTCTCGTCCTTATTGTGATAGAACTAACAACCTCTTGTGTGAGAGGCTGATAACTATACCACAGAGCCGCTTTCGTCCTGGTTGTGATAGAACTAACAACCTCTTGGGTGAGAGGCTGATAACTATACCACAGAGCCGCTCTCGTCCTGGTTGTGATAGAACTAACAACCTCTTGGGTGAGAGGCTGATAACTATACCACAGAGCCGCTCTCGTCCTGGTTGTGATAGAACTAACAACCTCTTGGGTGAGAGGCTGATAACTTTACCACAGAGTCGCTCTCGTCCTGGTTGTGATAGAACTAACAACCTCTTGGGTGAGAGGCTGATAACTATACCACAGAGTCGCTCTCGTCCTGGTTGTGATAGAACTAACAACCTCTTGGTTGAGAGGCTGATAACTATACCACAGAGTCGCTCTCGTCCTGGTTGTGATAGAACTAACAACCTCTTGGGTGAGAGGCTGATAACTATACCACAGAGTCGCTCTCGTCCTTGTTGTGATAGAACTAACAACCTCTTGGGTGAGGGGCTGATAACTATACCACAGAGACGCTCTCGTCCTTGTTGGAATAGAACTAACAACCTCTTGAGTGAGAGGCTGATAACTACCACAGAGTCGCTCTCGTCCTGGTTGGAATAGAACTAACAACCTCTTGGGTGAGAGGCTGATAACTATACCACAGAGTCGCTCTCGTCCTGTTGTGATAGAACTAACAACCTCTTGGGTGAGAGGCTGATAACTATACCACAGAGTCGCTCTCGTCCTGGTTGTGATAGAACTAACAACCTTGGGTGAGAGGCATGACTATACCCAGAGTCGCTCTCGTCCTGTTGTGAATAGAACTAACAACCTCTTGGGCGAGAGGCTGATAACTATACCACAGAGTCGCTCCCGTCCTGGTTGGAATAGAACTAACAACCTCTTGTGAGAGGCTGATAACTATACCACAGAGCGCTCTCCTCCTTGTTGTGATAAAACTAACAACCTCTTGGTGAGAGGCTGATAACTATACCACAGAGTCGCTCTCGTCCTGGTTGTGATAGAACTAACAACCTCTGTGTGAGAGGCTGATAACTATACCACAGAGCGCTGTCGTCCTGGTTGGATAGAACTAACAACCTCTTGGGCAGAGGCTGATAACTATACCACAGAGTCGCTCTCGTCCTGGTTGGATAGAACTAACAACCTCTTGGGTGAGAGTGCTGATAACTATACCACAGAGACGCTCTCGTCCTGGTTTGGATAGAACTACAACCTCTTGGTTGAGAGGCTGATAACTATACCACAGAGTCGCTCTCGTCCTGGTTGTGATAGAACTAACAACCTCTGTGAGAGGCTGATAACTATACCAGAGAGTCGCTCTCGTCCTGGTTGGAATAGAACTAACAACCTCTTGGTTGAGAGGCTGATAACTATACCACAGAGTCGCTCTCGTCCTGGTTGGATAGAACTAACAACCTCTTGGGAGAGGCTGATAACTATACCACAGAGCCGCTCTCGTCTGGTTGGAATAGAACTAACCTCTTGGGAGAGGCTGATAACTATACCACAGAGCGCTCTCGTCCTGGTTGTGATAGAACTAACAACCTCTTGGGTGAGAGGCTGATAACTATACCACAGAGTCCGCTCTCGTCCTGGTTGTGATAGAACTAACAACCTCTTGGTGAGAGGCTGATAACTATACCACAGAGTCGCTCTCGTCCTGGTTGTGATAGAACTAACAACCTCTTGGTGAGAGGCTGATAACTATACCACAGAGCGCTCTCGTCCTGTTGTGATAGAACTAACACCTCTTGGTGAGAGGCTGATAACTATACCACAGAGTCGCTCTCGTCCTGTTGTGATAGAACTAACAACCTCTTGGGTGAGAGGCTGATAACTATACCACAGAGCCGCTTCGTCCTGGTTGTGATAGAACTAACAACCGCTTGGGTGAGAGGCTGATAACTATACCACTAGACAGACCGCTCTCGTCCTGGTTGTGATAGAACTAACAACCTTTGGTTGAGAGGCTGATAACTATACCACAGAGTCGCTCTCGTCCTGGTTGGATAGAACTAACAACCTCTTGGGTGAGAGGCTGATAACTATACCACAGAGACGCTCTCGTCCTGGTTGTGATAGAACATACAACCTCTTGGGTGAGAGGCTGATAACTATACCACAGAGACGCTCTCGTCCTGGTTGGAATAGAACTAACAACCTCTTGGGTGAGAGGCTGATAACTATACCACAGAGTCGCTCTCGTCCTTGTTGTGATAGAACTAACAACCTCTTGGGTGGGAGGCTGATAACTATACCACAGAGCCGCTCTCGTCCTGGTTGTGATAGAACTAACAACCTCTTGGTTGAGAGGCTGATAACTATACCACAGAGCCGCTTTCGTCCTGGTTGTGATAGAACTAACAACCTCTTGGGTGAGAGGCTGATAACTATACCACTATACCACAGAGCCGCTCTCGTCCTGGTTGTGATAGAACTAACAACCTTTTGGGTGAGAGGCTGATAACTATACCACAGAGTCGCTCTCGTCCTGGTTGGAATAGAACTAACAACCTCTTGGGTGAGAGGCTGATAACTATACCACAGAGACGCTCTCGTCCTGGCTGTGATAGAACATACAACCTTTTGGGTGAGAGGCTGATAACTATACCACAGAGACGCTCTCGTCCTGGTTGGAATAGAACTAACAACCTCTTTGGTGAGAGGATGAAAACTATACCACAGAGACGCTCTCGTCCTGGTTGTGATAGAACTAACAACCTCTTGGGTGGGAGGCTGATAACTATACCACAGAGTCGCTCTCGTCCTGGTTGTGATAGAACATACAACCTCTTGGGTGAGAGGCTGATAACTATACCACAGAGACGCTCTCGTCCTGGTTGGAATAGAACTAACAACCTCTTGGGTGAGAGGCTGATAACTATACCACAGAGTCGCTCTCGTCCTTGTTGTGATAGAACTAACAACCTCTTGGGTGGGAGGCTGATAACTATATCACAGAGCCGCTCTCGTCCTGGTTGTGATAGAACTAACAACCTCTTGGTTGAGAGGCTGATAACTATACCACAGAGTCGCTCTCGTCCTGGTTGTGATAGAACTAACAACCTCTTGGGTAAGAGGCTGATAACTATACCACAGAGTCGCTCCCGTCCTGGTTGTGATAGAACTAACAACCTCTTGGGTGAGAGGCTGATAACTTTACCACAGAGTCGCTCTCGTCCTGGTTGTGATAGAACTAACAACCTCTTGGGTGAGAGGCTGATAACTATACCACAGAGACGCTCTCGTCCTGGTTGGAATAGAACTAACAACCTCTTGGGTGAGAGGCTGATAACTATACCACAGAGCCGCTCTCGTCCTTGTTGTGATAGAACTAACAACCTCTTGGGTGAGAGGCTGATAACTATACCACAGAGTCGCTCTCGTCCTTGTTGTGATAGAACTAACAACCTCTTGGGTGGGAGGCTGATAACTATACCACAGAGTCGCTCTCGTCCTGGTTGGAATAGAACTAACAACCTCTTGTGTGAGAGGCTGATAACTATACCACAGAGTCGCTCTCGGCCTTGTTGTGATAGAACTAACAACCTCTTGGGTGAGAGGCTGATAACTATACCACAGAGTCGCTCTCGTCCTTGTTGGAATAGAAATAACAACCTCTTGGTTGAGAGGCTGATAACTATACCACAGAGTCGCTCTCGTCCTGGTTGTGATAGAACTAACAACCTCTTGGGTGAGAGGCTGATAACTTTACCACAGAGGCGCTCTCGTCCTGGTTGGAATAGAACTAACAACCTCTTGGGTGAGAGGCTGATAACTATACCACAGAGTCGCTCTCGTCCTGGTTGTGAATGAACTAACAACCTCTTGGGTGAGAGGCTGATAACTATACCACAGAGTCGCTCTCGTCCTGGTTGGAATAGAACTAACAACCTCTTGGGTGAGAGGCTGATAACTATACCACAGAGCCGCTCTCGTCCTGGTTGGTATTGAAGTTTCCAAAATATTTAGATCACGTTTTGCGGACGACTTGTGTTAAGTATACTGTGACGTCATTGATTTTTTTCTTACCACAGAGTCGCTCTCGTCCTGGTTGTGATAGAACTAACAACCTCTTGGGTGAGAGGCTGATAACTATACCACAAAGTCGCTCTCGTCCTGGTTGTGATAGAACTAACAACCTCTTGGGTGAGAGGCTGATAACTATACCACAGAGTCGCTCTCGTCCTTGTTGTGATAGAACTAACAACCTCTTGGGTGAGAGGCTGATAACTATACCACAGAGTCGCTCTCGTCCTGGTTGTGATAGAACTAACAACCTCTTGGGTGAGAGGCTGATAACTATACCACAGAGTCGCTCTCGTCCTTGTTGTGATAGAACTAACAACCTCTTGGGTGAGAGGCTGATAACTATACCACAGAGTCGCTCTCGTCCTGGTTGGAATAGAACTAACAACCTCTTGGGCGAGAGGCTGATAACTATACCACAGAGTCGCTCTCGTCCTTGTTGTGATAGAACTAACAACCTCTTTGGCGAGAGGCTGATAACTATACCACAGAGACGCTCTCGTCCTGCTTGTGATAGAACTAACAACCTCTTGGGTGAGAGGCTGATAACTATACCACAGAGTCGCTCTCGTCCTGGTTGTGATAGAACTAACAACCTTTTGGGTGAGAGGCTGATAACTATACCACAGAGTCGCTCTCGTCCTGGTTGGAATAGAACTTAAAACCTCTTGGGTGAGAGGCTGATAACTATACCACAGAGACGCTCTCGTCCTGGTTGGTATTGAAGTTTCCAAAATATTTAGATCACGTTTTGCGGACGACTTGTGTTAAGTATACTGTGACGTCATTGATTTTTTTCTTACAAAGGTGAGTGAAACAGCAGCAATGTTGGATTTTAAAAAGAACAAAACAAACAAGAATTTGGTATGAATTTTATACAAATTTAAGAAACAAGTGAAGTTTTTCAACAAACGCAGATAGTGAGTTAGATTGTCCAAAGAATGATTTACATGATCATGTTGATTAATTTAACACTGAACCGTGAGGATTAAAACAATGAAGAAATGGCACGAACATTTTTATGCAATCAAATTTCGTGGCATGCCATGCAACATTGCAAACGGAAGTCAACAGGACTTAAAATATAATTGAATTTAGAATATGCAAGTACTTCTGAAAACGATTTCTTCCTCGCTTAAGCCATATGTATTAAAATGTGAAACGCAGGTAAAAGATCAACACATGAAAGTGATGGATGCAGATGTAGGGATGCATTGATCAAGATTGTAAACATTAAGATTTAGTATCATCAACATGGTAAGTACAAATTTACTACAAACAGTATGTGGTTTCATAGATTAGTGCGCTGATGTGTACTGCATTAAACAAATGAAGATACAAGACTAATAGTTAACTTAATATTCTTTAAGTAGGTAATGTCAGCACTGAGACCAAAAAATCTTTATAACTCCCTGATCAGCAGCATAATTTGACATTAATGCCTGACCAAATTTTGTAATAACAATCAGTCCAGTCTAGCTTTTGCAGAGGCTAGTCCAAATATTTGTATATGTATGGATTTTTTACGATGTATGATATGGCAAATCCTAGATTAGAAGAGTCCCGTACACTTGTAACACGTCTTGAATTTAAGACTAATGCAGAGGCCTTCTTGTGGCTACATTGCCTGGTAGTGCTCTGATTTGCTACATCAAAGTTTGCAGAAATAATATCTTCAAAGGAATCAAAAGCACAAAATAACAGTCAAAAAGTCATAATTTTAAATATAAATCCGTATATTTAAGCAAAGATAGTGGAAAAAAGAGCGTCTTCATACTTAAAATTGCCAACCAGAAAATTATCAATGCAATGGAAAAAAAACTCTTGTTTTGAAACCATAAATATCTGGGTTTATGTTATGTAGCTGACTTCAAACAGTGCTTGTGTGTAAGACCATTGTGCTGCCAACCTCATGTTGCAAGTATGTCATAGTGCTGATTGCACGCTGCCAGGATTTCGCACTATAAGGCTGCAAATTTAACGCTGCAGGACTGCCAACCTGCTCAGTTCACGCATGCATGCTGTCACTCTGTTCGACTGTGAACTTAACGCTTCCATGCTGCTATGTTGACGCTGTCAGGCTAGCAAGCTGTCATGCTGTTATATTCAAGTAGCCAGGCTGTAAGGCTGTCATGCTGTAGAGCTGCTACATTCACGCTGCCACACTGCCACACTGTTAGACTGCATACATCACGCTGACAGGCTGACGGGCTGCTTTTTCACGCTGCCAGGCAACTGAGCTGCTTTCTTCATGCTGCTTGGCTGCTAACTTTACGCTGCCACGCTTTCAGGCTGCTCACTTCAAGCTGTCATGCTTTTGGTTGCTAAATTCACGCTGCCATACAGCTGGGCTGCTAACTTCAAGCTGTCATGCTGCCAGATTGCAAACTTCACAGACATTAATTAATCAGAAAATATAACTTTTTTCATAAAAGCCCATTCGAAACTTGTTTGGGAAAACGTCAGAGAGCCGAATTTATAACAACCACTCTCACTCACACTTAATGAGTTAATCATCTGTAATCACATAACGGTTCAGATATTTTCGAGTTAAAGGTATATCCGTATGGAGACTTTCGTGGCCAGTGTGATTACTTGAACCGATAATGATTCTCGAATTAACTCTGAGTTGAGTCGCAAATAATACTGGCACGAGGTCCTTTCCCGTTATTACCGATTATGGACTGCTTATGTCGTCTGCTCAGCACTCAAGCAAGCGATAAGTTGGGAAGATGTAACAAGGCACGTGGGAAGATGTATGGGCAGTATGGCAAACAAAGGGTTAGCATGGTGTTGGCAGTTGCTCAAAACTCCTAGATGTAACACTACTTACATTAGTTTTAAGCAATATGTCTCAATGAAAGGCAGCGGATTATCAACGCTCGTTGGTTGAAAGAAACTCTGACAAGCGAGAAGCACCGCCCACACGTGCGTTCACACCGTTGATCACCTGGCGATTGAAGGCCCACGTTGTGATGACTGTACCTGTGAAGTGTGCCTGCTGTGGTAATTCATTTATCATCAAAGGCGGCTATGTCAAAAGAAGGGCACAGCGGTGTGTATTAAAGGGCAACAAGTCGCTGTAAAGGGGCAGTGGGGCGCCCCGCTAACGATATTTATGCCAAGCATGAGCACTGGACTAAATAATCAAAATAACATTTAATAGTATTAGCCATTACTATAAGTTAATCAGGACATCACCATATATGTCATATTAATCAAGCAGGATACGTGTCTTTTTGAGAACTTTGCGGGCTAAAACAGAACAAATTTACCTCATGAGCAACGTTTTATAATCCTCCCAATTCACGTCATAAACATGAAATACCGATCACTTTCAACGTTGAAGAATGGCTCTCAATGTTTAATTGTTGTGTCTACTTGATCTTTATAAAAGAATGAATGTCAACACAGTTGGATAAATGACATCATTTGATTGTCTAGTGTTCCTCTAAAAAATATTTCCCTAGAAATCCTGACTTTCCTTAGCAACCACCGAACTCCCTTAGCAACCGTAATTCTCTAAACATACTATGACTTCCCTGTTCATCACAACCCTTAGCAACAATGAAACTCCTTAGGAACAGTTTACTATCCAACCAAACCACTTCCGTCTTCGTATCCAATTACTCAAGTTTAACCGAGCCGACCATTTTTTCTGAAAATATCTCATCCACACTAGATCTGATCTTCGCTGCAAACACTAATACCTTAATATCTTCAGGTGTTGGGGATCCTTTTCTTCCATCCAATATTCGGTACCATTGTCCTATATTTGGTATACTAAAATTCGCTAAGTGTAAGACCATCTCGTTTCCGAGGCAAGTATGGTATTACAACATATTTATTGCAGTATTTATATATCTTCCAAGTTCATATTCAGTTTATGGTTGGAGCAGCGAAGCCTAGCAAACGCAATCTTATATTTTAATGGAATTTCCAGATGTAGGTACCTTTCTGTATTTAATAATGTTTTGTTGTGTTTATAATGATGACACCTTGAGGACTCACTTATGTCGTTATGCCAGTTTTGGACGAAACAGTCAATTGACCGTTTTCTAAAAGTATATATAAATAGATCTATATTTCCTATATATTAAGCAATCCAAATAGATATCCAAAATCGTACGTGAATAACAAAGATTTTATACTGGATGCCCAACAATTTCGCCCGGCGTCATCTAACGAGTTTCAGAGTTTGTAGCAGTGTTTAGGATATCTATGATTAGACATTGTTAATAACTTACACAAGTATTTAATGCAGTTAGCAAAATAAGTAACACACAGAGGAAGACGTCCGCATTCGCCCAGAGTTATACATGTGTTTGTAGTTCTTTTAACATACAAATGTCTCTTGCAGAATTTATTTTGAACTGTCTCTATGGTATCAATATATTTATATCCCCAAATCTGCGATCCATGGCACAAAATTGGCTAAGCCATGCTATCAAAAAGTAAAAATAATTCCGTTGTTTGGAATGCTTCAAAATGTTTCTTATAACTATATATTGAAGAACTTGCCTTTTGTGCTTGTGCAGGTAATTTATCATGTGCTGCACTCCACGATCATTGGGAAGTAAGTAGTAACCCCATGTATTGGTAGAAAGATACAGTATTTATTTGGGTACCATTAAAGTCTAACCCCTCTAACTTTAATGATCAAAACAATAAAAACGTATGGTGTGTCATCCGATAAAAATATTGGCCTTAATAAATGGGGTTTTCAATTAATAGCAACGTGGTTACAAATTCTGCTGTTAAAAAGCGCAACAACGTCGCTAATAATTTATATCTGAGCCTAAGGCATGCGCATGTTTGGGTTTTAAACATTCAAGTCTAATGTGTTAAACATGATTATGAATAAAAACTAAAAACGTGAGTATTGCATCAACCGATAGTGTTCGACTTTAAAATAACTTTACTATTAAAATAGCATTTACGGTGAAATATGTCACCCAAAGGAATGGCATGGTGAGAAATGACAGAAAACTGGATTGTAGGTCTGGTATGTTTTTGTTTTTTTTCTTCTTCTTTTTGGTTCTGTTTTAACTTAATAAGAGCATGGGACAATAAGCATTTGTCCCACAGTCTTGAAAATCACTGATCTGCTCTTATTGTAAGATGGATAACAGGCTATTTTGACAAGATTTACAATCTGTTCCCCATTCATTCCATGAAATTACGAGGCCGTAAAATACAAACACAAGATAGTAAACATTCTGGCCAAGTGGTCACCTCTGACCACAGGATGAGCCAGTACAGTGGCCTTAAAAGTCATTCACCGCAGTGTTTTTCGGATGTTAAATTTTCGTATTTTTGAGCGTCTTATTGCCACATATATATTACAAAAATACTATTTCAGATAATACTGTTTGAATATGACTTCATGCGGAATTTTGCGAGATTGGTGATTCGTTTGAGGTAACATTTTAGGGGTATTTGAGTTATTAAAACTGATCTTGGTTGTTTTAAATTTATATAACATGTTTTTCCTTCGATAATGGGCATTATTTTACAGTGGAATTTGATGCTTTTCAACGATAACAAGTTTATGCAAAAAGGGAGAAAACTACATTATGAAAACAGAGATGTGCGACAAGCTTTTATTAGAATTTGAAATGCATTACATAGAGGTGGATTGTTAGTTGAACTCGAAAAATGTACGAATATTATATTGAATGTTTCAATTACTAAATAATAGCTTTTATACGAAGAAAGTGCAAGAAATGTGAATTCTCCAAAGTCAATTCCACTAACTGCAGGGCTTCGACTAAGGATAATTGCCCATTTTAACCGGTTTGTTTTCATCCGCACCCACGTACGTAATCGAATAAATAAAACCGCAGAACAGCTCAAACCAACTTTGTATTAAATATATTAAGACATTTTAAAAAGCAGATTATTTTCTTAATTTAATGTAATGTACTTTACCAAAATAAGTTCGTTTCGGAAAACAGTGCATATATTTGGCGACTTTTGGCTTAACTGGAGCGGATTTTCCACTAAAAACGTTTTTTTCTTCAATTCAGACCTACGCACGGAGTTGCTATTTTGTGAAATATTCGGCTGCACAGGGGATTGTTATAGTGGGAACATTTCGTTTGAATCGAAGTAACTCAGAGGTAAGTTCTTAGTATATTATGCAACACAATTGTTGAATACTTTGCCCGGGTGTTTTGAATGGTACAAAAACGAGTGTTCATCAAATCCATCATTTTACCTGATTGTCTTGCATTCAGTTATATATGCGATAAATGCGTACAAGATAATTGATAAATGACATATCCAGAAATAACAAAGTTTATTTTGGTCGGAACTGGGTTTCGCAACGAATTGCTGGTTAAAGATCCATCGATATAGTTCATATATACAAGGAAGATCTGTTTCCATTCGTAGATCGGAAAGTAATGGTTTTCAAGTAAAGGCGTATGCAAGAAATATTTAACATTGTCTTAATATTTTTACATATAGTAATCTATCCAAACATATTTGCCAAATTTTGACAAATATTTTAACTAAACATTTTACCAAATTTTAACATCTTAACAACTTTAAATAGGCTAGCAATCACTTTGAAACATTTATCATCACTATGTATAACTTAATGTTAAAGCCGTTTTATTTTAAAACAAAACATACCTTTCATATTTATACCACCTTCATTAAAGATTCACTCTTATTCCCAAATAAGATTCACATGCATTAAACAATTGTTTTGATATACCAAAAGGACGAAAAAATGAATTTTAAGAAGGATATGGAGTTTACATTTGAAAAAGGTGATGAAATTATATTCCCAAATAAGATTCACATGAATTAAACAATTGTTTTGATATACCAAAAGGACGAAAAAATGAATTTTAAGAAGGATATGGAGTTTACATTTGAAAAAGGTGATGAAACACGATATTTCTACCTTATGAGACGATAGAAGATCGCAGAAATTCTTTTAGCACTCACCAATCATTTAATATTTTTGCGTTTTCAGCTATATAATACACAGTTACAATCTTGTTAACAGTAATTAATATTATCCATAAATGCATTATTGAGGAAGTTGTTAAAGGTTTATTTCACAAAAGTTATGTTTGTAATAAGTGTTTACGCATTGATTTTCAATAAGAGTGTCACTGAAAAATTTATTACAAATACTTCTCTCTTTATGGCCACAATCTATGAGAATCTAAACAATTGAATTGTTTCATAGAAATCATTGTGTAGACCCAGTGCCATTAAACCGGGTTTATGTTTAAACTTTTTGCTGCTGAGCTTGTTTCTGTAGTTTTTCGCATAAAATTTAATAAATAGGTGAGAAAATATTGGTAATGAAATACACAAAATAACAATTACTATCCATATAGGCGTATATTCTTTTCAAATATGAAATGCTATTCTTCCCTTTCAATCTTTAAATCTTATAACACCCAAATAAATATGAAATCAAGTTGTAATGGATCTGGATATTTTAGTTTTCCAATTTAAACATATTTTCCTCTATTCAAATTAAACTTATCAACCTGCTACCTCAATGACAACCTTTACTGATTTCTCTGTACCATCTCATAATAAAGATGTATCGTCTGCAAAATATGAAATGTCGTATTCCTTCCCATCGATACATATACCTTTTCTATCTTTACTTTGTCAAAATAAGCCTTAAACTGTGATACACGCGTTTTATTTTATTTTTTATTCTAGTGACTGCTCGTTACAGTTTGGCATTATAAGTAAATAGTTATTTGATTGGACTTACATAATTAGAGCAGCAATAAAGTGAAATACGTATTCATCTAGTAAGAATGTTTTGATATCATTTCAGTCAGTCGACCAACACCGTTCCCTTAAAGATGCACTATTACTCCCAAATAAGTATAAACATAATTGATGCAATTGTTTTAAAATACAAAAAAGGATATAGAAATGTCGAAAACAATGGTTCTTATGAAGGATAACGAGTCTAATTTGAAAGAAATATGCAGAACCCTTATTCTACCTTATTAGAATAAAGTAAATCATAGTAAATATTTTAGCATTCACCAATCAATTAATATTTTTGCGTTTTCACCTATTTAATACACGGTTACAATCTTGTTATCAGTAATAAATATTATTCATAAATGCATTATTCTGCTGGAAATTAAAGGTTTATCACTCAATTCTTTTTCAACATATATATTTATGTATTGATTTTGAATAAGAGGGTCACCTAAACTGGTTCCTGGGTGCGAAAACTCATTATGAATGAGTGTTTTCTACCGACTTTAATTTAATTTGGATGGCATGCAATTTTCGGATATTTTTTTTTGAGGTATTGTCTTAAATTATTTTGAAAGAGTAAGAGATCACAAAAGCAATGGACCATTATCAAATTTATTAACACCAAGAGAGCATTGTCATTACGATTCCATCGCAATATTTGAAACTTAAGCATGATTCAGATAGACATGATGTCACATATGCAGAGAAAGATTCAAATGAATATACTTATGAATGGTCGTGGATTAAATGTAGACAAACAGTGATAATGCTTTCGAAATGACATACTTTTAATAAGCTTAATTTTTTACACACCACTGCTACACATCCAGTACCATTTATAAACGAAGTGAAGATAATTATATTCACAGTATATGATGACATATGGAAAATATACACATGCATTGATGATTCCAAAAAATATAAATGTAATCGTTCCTACATCTACTTTATCTGGTTTTACGTATTATAACACGAAATATTGTCAATGAGCCGATTAAGTAACCTATTACTGCCTGTCGACTTATTTTTTATAGTCACAACATTCGATTTTGAATGTCCCATGTCCAATGTCGTGCCAGCAAAAAAATTGATTTTGAATGTCCAATGTCCAATGTCGTGCTAGCACGACTTTCACTTTTGAATGTCCAATGTCCAATGTCGTGCTAGCACGACTTTCACTTTTGAATGTCCAATGTCCAATGTCGTGCCAGCACAACATTCGATTTTGAATGTCCAATGTCCAATGTCGTGCTAGCACGACTTTCACTTTTGAATGTCCAATGTCGTGCCAGCACAACATTCGGTTATGAATGTCCAATGTCCAATGTCGTGCCGGCACGACAATCGTTTTTGAATGTCCAATGTCCAATGTCGTGCCAGCACAACATTCGATTTTGAATGTCCAATGTCCAATGTCGTGCTAGCACGACATTCACTTTTGAATGTCCTATGTCCAATGTCGTGCCAGCACAACATTCGATTTTGAATGTCTAATGTCCAATGTCGTGCTAGCACGACTTTCACTTTTGAATGTCCAATGTCCAATGTCGTGCCAGCACAACATTCGATTTTGAATGTCCAATGTCCAATGTCGTGCTAGCACGACTTTCACTTTTGAATGTCCAATGTCCAATGTCGTGCCAGCACAACATTCGATTTTGAATGTCCAATGTCCAATGACGTGCTAGCACGACTTTCACTTTTGAATGTCCAATGTCGTGCCAGCACAACATTCGATTTTGAATGTCCAATGTCCAATGTCGTATGTTTAGCTAACTTCACACAGCTAATTTAAACATATTTTATTACGGATTTCCTGTATATTCAGTTTTGTTTTGTTTCAAATTTCTATTGAAATGTGCAGTAAACTATTTAACGAACTAGCAGGATCAGAATGAGGCCGTCGTGTTTAATCGTTAGTTCCGGAAAATAGGAAGAACATGTTAAGTCAGCTATACTATTTATTTCATAGATTCCATAGACATGCAAAAAAAACATGTTCGATTGAATAATCTAGAACATTTATTTGATTTACAATGTATGTGATAACGGTTGGCAAAGAAGAAAGAAATAAAATGGGAAATAAAAACAGTGAATTTAAGTTATGTATCGGTTAAAGTTTATTAGGAAGCACTTACCAAAATAAATGTTGCTGGAATATCGCATACTTTCGGCACATTTAATTGGTAAATGCATGCGTAAACTATTTATTTAGTAATGGTTTTAGATTGTTAGTATATGATTAGTATACAAGTACATAATAACAATGTTTACAATAGTCTACAATAATTATGTAATCAACCTAATAAGTGGGCCAGCCACTATATATTATATCGATTATCCTGATCTAAATCAACTACAGTCCAACCCCGCTGGCTCGAGCTCGCCTGAAATATGTTGGCTCGAACTAGAATTAAAGGACCGAATTCTTTACACTGAATGTGATGTAAGCATTCTCGCTTGGCTCGATTTTTCCGAGGCTCGAGGTATTTTCGCCGGTCCTTAGGAGTTCGAGAAAACGGGGTTCGACTGAATTGATTAATTGTTACTTATGTATTGGTAAGCTTGTGAAATACTGGCTTCTCATTGGACAAAAAAATGTTGACCATTAAAAAGGCAAATTGTTTGGAAATACCTCATATAAAAAGTATTCCTGTTTAAGTCTACAGAGTCACCTGATGAATAATTAACGACTGACTCAGCTTATGTACTAAAAATGTTGCAAAAGCACGGCAGATTTGAAATGTACACGCATTCCAATTTTACAAAATATAAGTTTGAACACTTTAGATTTTTGGCGCCCATTAAGGACTTACAACATGTATATGATATAAGTTTAACTAACTTACAATAGTGTTTCAATATAAACCCCCCCCCCCCCCCCCAGATATAATCACACGTTAAAACATGTTGCAATTAATGTAAATTGTGCAAAATACTCATGCAGGTAATCTCTAATGTAGAACAAAAGACCATGAAGCGTCAACACCACCATGTTGTTTGTAACAAAATGTTTGACACACAAAATGGAACTGGCACTAAGTATAGACTAACTTAATATCGCATTGAATTGTTCTCGGTGTGTTATTTATACCATTTTTATCTTACAGTTAACAAAAAAGATTAAAATACAAAGTTGACGTTGGTGTCAATATTAAGTTCACATAAGTCGTAGAAGAAAATTGATTCTTGTACAATTCTAGTATGATTGATATATTAACAGTAGCCTTCAGTAATGAGGAGCCGGTCCGCGGTCCCCGCAGCAGTAGCATTTTTCGCCGAAGTTGCGGTTGCCCCGACGGCATCATTTCTTATTTTTTCTTCCCCGCTTACGGCAGCTGGAGCAGGGCACTGGGGCTGTGGTCGTCGATGCAGGCGTTGTCGTTGTTGTTGTTGTCGTTGTTGTAGTCGTGGTTATGGTTTCGGTAGTAATTGTGTGTTCTACAGTGGTAGTCGTGGGTTCTTCAGTAATGGTCGTTGGTTCTACAGTGGTAGTCGTAGGTTCTTCAGTGGTAGTCGTAGGTTCTGTAGTGGTAGTCGTAGGTTCTTCAGTAGTGGTCGTAGGTTTAGCAGTGGTTGTGGTGGGCTCAGGTGTTTCTGTTGTGGTTTCTTCGCTTGGACATATGTTGAACTCTGAGACGCATCGGCCTTTGTAGCACACCTGATAAAGAGAAATATACAATTAATCATCGCAGAATAACATCAGATGAAGTGAACAAAATAATCGAACCTAATTCTTAAACCTTTCCAATGAGTAACACACTTTCCAGAATAACCTAAAATATGTAAGTTTATCAGATGGTTTACATTTGGTAGATCGAAGAAGTTCTTCAGTTATAAATACAGTTTCCCGGGACCCCCCTTCAACCCTTCCCCACCCACAACCCTTCCCCACCCACAACCCTTCCCCACCCACAACCCGACCCCACAATCTCATATTCGCTGTATAATTGGTGTGATGAATATTAGTGATGTTTTGCTATTGAGGTATACTGTCCATATAATCATTAGTTTAGTTTTAACTCATTTATATAACAACGATTGTGAAACATATTATTTCAACATTATATTATTATATTAGGTGTCCGCCTCTCACCCAAGAGGTTGTGGGTTCGATCCCCACTAGGGGTACTTTCTCATGGCCTCTCAAAAAGGACACAGTACTGGTTTCTGCCCAGGAAACGGACTCGAGAGTGATCTTATAAGCTATCAGCTTTCGTCTCAGTCGAGCTAAAATAAATTAGTATAAACCAACATTACATTAACACTCTCGTTGGCACGATTTTACGCGAGAGTGTGGTCTAGTGTTGTGGGGGAAATCGGGGTACCCGGAGAAAACCCATTTGTCCGGCTTGGTGACCACATAATCATTATGAAATTACTTATAAGCACTTCACATATAAGGCACGGGATCACGTGCTTACCGTTCCTGAACCACAGGGAGTCCCGTTCCAGACAAAGTTTGCCAGAGAGGTAGAGCACGAGCCTCCCGGGGTGGTCCGGCACGACACCTGTCCGCTTCAATAGCAACCCGCGTCCCCGCTTACAGACTGCGAAAAAACAAGAAGAGTTTATGCAAAGAAATACTAGTACATGTATAACGACCATCCGAACATAATTCAAACTAGCCAAAATGGCCCGAGATCAAATTCATGTAATACATTGTACTTTAAAGATTAACATGCTAAAAAGCAAACTGTAATTTGATTAAGTGTGAACTGGAACTTTCTTTCAATTTTTAAGTGTTCACTTTGCTAAGAAACGTTGAAACATCTCAGAATATTACCGAAACCAAAAAAGTTGGTGAACTTCCATCTTGTCCCAAAACAGGTAGGTTGGTAGAATCTTATTATTATTTATAATCAGGCTTCTCGTTATGTTGTAACTCACCTTTTGGGAATTTTGTTAAAGACATCTTCAGTGTAAAGCCTTTTGATCATTTTAAGACATGCTTTAACCGACAGCGGTAGGGTACGTGTCTATTTCGTGGGTACGGTCGGGTAACCCGAACCAGAAGTATTTGTAAGCCTTACCTACATTATAAATGCGAATACATTTCTTTAGCAATGAGCATAAAATACATATCAGTATACGATGCTTGGTAACAAATGTGTCTTTAAAGTACCTGGCTGCAGGCTGTGCTGTCGGGGTTTCCGGTGCGCCGCTTACACTGGAGGTCAAGGCTAGAATCCCGCTGTCCTAGAAGGCCGCTGCAGAACGCCGCCTGAAACTGCTCGTCCGTCAATCCACCGGTGTTCACTGAGCAGCTTGGATATCTACAGGAAGTCGAAAATATATCATGAACACCGTATTTTTTAGAAAATATTTAGAAAACAACAACATCTGAATAATCTTGAGAATCATAAAATAGATGACCGAAAGTGAAGCAGAAACAGCTGTATAAAACATTGTATACAGTTTTTTGTGTCGCCTGAAAAGACGACATATAGGGGTTACTTTTGTCGGCGGCGGCGGTGGCGTCGGCGGCGTCGGCGGCGTCGGCGGCGGCGGCGTCCGCGTCCCATTTTCGCTTGTACGGGGTATATCTCCTAAACTTTAAGTGGTATCAACTTCAAATTTCATATGTAGATAGATCTAATTGAGGGCAAGTGCAGTGCACAAGAACTGTTACTCTTGCTTCCATTTTTTAGAGTTATTGCCCTTTGTAATTTTTCATGCTTAAAGTTTTGTCCGGGACATATCTTGTAGAATATAGGAGTTATCAACTTGAAACTTCATATGTAGTTAGATCTCATGGAGGGCAAGTGCAGTGCACAATAACAGTTACTATTGCTTTCTTAGTTTTAAAGTTATTGCCCTTTGTTAATTTTCATGCTTAAAGTTTTGTCCGGGGCATATCTTGAAGAATATAAGAGGTATCAACTTGAAACTTCATAGCTAGATAGATCTCATTGAGGGCAAGTGCAGTGCATACGAACCGTTACTCTTGCTGCCATATTTTAGAGTTATTGCCCTTTGTTAATTTTCATGCTTAGGTTTTGTCCGTGGCATATCTCGTAAACTATAGGAGGTATCAACCTGAAACTTATTCCGTAGGTATATCTGATTGAGGGAAAGTGCAGTGCACAAAAATCGTAACTCTTGCATCTATATGTTTAGAGTTATTGCCCTTTGTTAATTTTCAAGCTTAAATTTTGTCCGGGGCATTTCTCGAAAACTATAAGAGTTATCAACTTGAAACTTTATAGATAGATATATCTTATTGAATGGGATCGCAGTGCACAAAAACTGTATCTCTTGCTTCCATATTAGAGTTATTGCCCTTTGTTAATTTTCATGTTTAACTTTACCTTGCACATTTTTTTAGCTCACCAGAGTGCTCAAGGTGAGCTATTGTGATAGGTCTTTGTCCGGGCATTTTTTGTCCGCGGAGTTAGCGTTGTTACCTTAAGTTCAAATGCCACCTTCACTTGAAAGTTAAATGGCAACATCATTGTCTATAAATGAATAAAATGCCAATCTAACAGCTATAATGTCGACAGTAAATAATTCGTCAGGCGACAAATCCGACTCGCGGAGTTCTAGTTTCTATACTTTTACATTTTCACATTCAGTATACGAAAGCCTTTGAAAATAAGAGCGATTTCCACAACACAATAAATATTCGGTCCCAAAGTAAACTATCGGTATGACGACTTCAAAATTTGAAAATACATGGTATGATAACATAACAGATTAAAATGGAAACTTGGGTCGTTAGTAACATCGGATCACTCGAGGGTTTAGCTCGGTCCCCGGCTTTCTCGAGCAATCTCAGATTTACTGTACGTGATCAATTTTCTAATGGATAAAATGGTGGGCGAATTGGGGAAAGAAAAGCTCCACAAACAGTAGCGTCCTTACTGGCTAAGATGGTTGACGAAGTAGTCGGCACTACATGTAGAGAAATTGTAGAAATTGTCCACAGTGGAGGAGGAGGGCGTGCCCAGGCTCGGCGACATAACGTTCACGGAGGTAGGGCAGTCGTTACCAGTCCCGTCATGTTGCGACCCAAGCCTAGAAGGTGTACACAGAAATAAATCATATGGTGTCCACCAAGCTGTTTTGTTTGCCCTTTTTCCATTTCTACGACAGCATTGACATCTAAAATGACCTCAACGAAAAACAAATATAACCCTGTGCGTGAAGTTGTCAACTGCATTCAATTGTATAAAAGTTCGACAGGTTGTCCATTAGTTATTTTATAATTTGTGTGCACGTCCAAATGATTCCGAATGTGTTAATACAGTGCGTGTATACCACGTGATAAATTGCGTCATAAATGCTACGTCGGAAGGCAACATTTTGCTTCGAAAGAAGACATTAAACAAAGAAAACTTTACTATTTGTTCACCATTTTAAATGAAACATAGCACACTCTACGCCGCTTACGGAGCCCCGCATTCGGTCTTTTACCAGAGTTTGATTGCGAGTTTAGTTTAAAACACTTCGAAAGACCTTTTCACAATACGGCCGCCTGACGAAGCACTGTCAAAACATTATTTCGGAAACAGGTTTGCCGAAGTGTTTGATAAAGCTAATCACCTTATGAAACTTCGGTAATTAAACGGCATAGACTGCCCTTTGTTTTATTTAAAATGGTGCAGTATAAGAAAAGTTATCTTTGATTTAAGTCTTTATTTAAGCAAAAAGTTGCATTCTGACGTAGCATATATGACGTAATATATCACGTGGTACACACACACTGTAATATATAAATATGAAATTGACAACCGAGGCGTAGACTCTAAGCCGAATCTTTCAAATCTGACAGATGATTTCATCTGCTTGATTAAAGGATCAGTACTTTAATTACGTCAGTACTGTTTTTACTTTTTAGACCCGCGAGAGGGTATTTTTTTTATTTCACAGGGCAATTTCGTTCAGTCACTCGGTAACATTATGGATTTGCTAATAGCGTGTATATGTGGATTTGTATGGGAAAATCACGTGAGGTATCATAAAAGCATTTATTGGATAGCTATGTTTTACTAACATGACCAATTGTTACAGTTGCAACTGGCTTCAGTCTTATCAGTTTTTGTTGATGGAAAAAAAAACAGTAAAAATAAAGTTAGTTCTGAAAATTACAAATACCAATTAGAGCTGCTTTGAATAGAGAGTCGAACCCCGTTGGCTCGAACTCTTAGGAATTTTCGCTCTTTTATTTTTTTTATGAAATATTGACCAATTTTTTTATCAGGATAATCTAAGAGGGAATGCGAATATAAAAATGGTAAAACATATACTATTTTGAATCATATAATGATTTAACGTGATAAAAAGAGTTGAGATTGAGATTTCAGTATTTTGGGGACATTTAACTGAAGCGGTTAGCACGAAACAATTCGTGAACGTTATAAGTTTATCTTACGGCAGTAATATGCCACCATATATTATTTACTTTACTCTTACTATTTGAGGAGTTGTTATTTAAGATATCCGATATACCACTATGTTGGGTCATCAGTGGTCAACATAACATTTTGTCCTATGAGATGGCAGTATTTCTCAAGTTTTCTAATGCATTTATTTCAGTAAATCAGCAGTTAGCCGTTATTGATTTTAATCAAGTGAAGCGGTAGATATAAACAGTTGCTGGCCCAGTACGTGGGTATTTACACAACATAATGTAGACCACTAAAACACTTAAAAATAGTCAGTATGTTTAAACACAAACGAAATGGTTATGAATCTCTGTCGAATCAAACCATTTTTTTCTGTTAGTACATAATGGCACTCTTTAACCATTACAATTATTTGTAAGCTTTAATACAACACAGACAACCATAATGTATTACAGATAGTACACGTTAACTCACCTAACAACCCTCCGGCCAAATCGTACCTGTAAAGGAATTGAAGTAAGCTATTAGTTATTTAAGTTTTAACAAATATTATGCATATTCTATTTACATGGAATGATAAAATTATCGCATAATCTGTAAAACATTGCATATTGCTTTGTATCATGTCTGTATTATCAGATTGGTCTCATCCAGTAAGTGGCATTGTTGGGGCGGGATCAAGTGTGGCATCATCCTTGTACTTACCTGGACTTTGGACTTGGGAAAGTATCTTTCAAACTTCATTTTTTAATAAGCATATTTATTATGCTTCCTGAAAAATCTGGAGGCATACTGTAACCGCTTCATCGTCTGCCCGACTGTCCATGTTCGGTCATATTATCTACTCATCAAGGCAATGTGCAAAACCACAGATCAAGGTCAAGGTCACATTGGTTTAACCAATGGCCTTGTTTTGCTTCCCCGCCACAAATCTGGAGGGTAATATAGGATTGCCGATTGTTGTCCATCTGTCTTCCGTCCTATCCATAATGGTGTAGTTTCCACTATATGCTACACCTCATTTAAGGCCGATATAGAAACGTCTCAATTCTAAACAATTCTTAAATAAATAAAAAAAAACATTGTAGTGGCTGAACCGCCTTATTGAAAATGCCTCAAAAAGAGAGAATACATATAGTCCTTAATCACCATCACTGTATCACTTCAAGCTGACACTCTTAAGTTTGGTCGTTAAAAACATCTACGACAGAACCTGTATTTTTCTTATCACAAACCGGTTTTTTGTGGTAATCAGGTTTTTGAAAGCAGAAATATATTTTTCACGCAGTACTATCTCGTTTGAAAAATAATCGATGCGTGGAGTCTAATACTTTATATCAACCTGTTTAGCAATGATGGCAAAAAAAATCAATCAAAGATGTTGTTTCCTGTAAACACACTGTGGCTGCAAATTTGGAAAGTTGATCTTACTTTTAACAATTAATGTGTTGTGACCATGCTCAAAGTCAGTTTTCATCAACCCATCCACAACATAATAATTAATTATGCAATATAATATTTGTACCTGAAACTGGTAGCTATAATATTGCCTAATTAATTATTATTTTATAGAGGGAAATTGGAATGGTGAACAATGACTTCGGACTTCGACAAATAACAATGGAACTCTCAATGATAACATTTGCTTTCAAAACTTTGAGCTACTATGGGTAAACATGTTTTGTAATTTCTAAGCCAGTTGAAATGTTGTTTCCACACTGAAATGAAAATTTAACTTCAAAGATAATTTTGTTCTAATGACATCATTTCACTGTGAAATGTCTGTTATAATAATAAAAGCACATATTGCCGCTTGTCCAAGCTTTTTAGTCTTTTGCTCGACTGGTTTGATTCATGAAACTCGTGACTAGAACTTGACCTTATGACGTCAATGCCGTATAAGATAGCGTAACCCAACAGAAACACTTTACATTGTTTGTTTCGAAATTATCTAATAAGGTCATTTCTAAAGAATATTCACAAAAACAACAATTGTGAACAAATATCAGTTCTAAATGGCGATTAGTATAGAAAGGAACGCTTGTTCGGACAGACCAAAAAAGGTGAGCCTTACCTATCGTAAAAATTACCTTGATTTCACTTTTCTTTTACAGCATAATCTGGGAATAATAAAACAACGCACTGATCTTAATAGTATTCCGGTTATAGCATTTACGGTAATATTAAAAAATAATTCAAATAAAAACATAAATGTATATGGACTCCTAAATTGTTTGCTGCTGCCTGTGTAATTCATGCTTTCCGGTCATAAAAGTGTAAGTATAAATTATTTTAAATATATATATATATAAGTTGTTCGAAACCTTTTTCTGAAAAAGGGTTATTTTTTATGAATGAACATCATACGTCATGTATGTTATAATTGTCTTAGATATTTTTGGTTTATACATACGTATAGATGGTATGTATTTGAACATTTGTTTCATCATTCGGAACTCCTCGGCCATTTTTTTCAAAAACAACCTCGGATGTATTTGGACGGTTTATATACTCAAAAAGTGGTACGTTTAAGTCCGCTGCAAGTAGATCGCGTTGTAATTTTATTTAGTAGTTAAACTTTGTGACATTACTCTTGGGATTCTTAAATATGTTTGCAATAATACAATTCAATAGCAATCAATTTAAACTTAGATCAATAAATACAACTCTAAAACACTACATTTAATTAATGATATAATTCGAATTTTTACGAACTACTTCAACTGATGTACCTGCATACATCCGAGGTTGTTTTCGATAAAAATGACCGAGGAGCTCCGAATGTTGTTTCATTGTCCAATAAAGATTTGCTTAAACCAGGATGTATTATTCAAACTACGTCGTGCTACTCGTACTAAAATAAACCTCACTTATGAAAGGAAATAACACTAACGTATGATACTTTAAACTTTCTTTTGATCATTCAAACTAATGCCATGGTACAATGTTCGTTTTGCACTGTTTGAATTACAGGACGAAGGAGGAGCTGGTACATCTGGTCTTTGTTTTATTTTCAAAACAACCCATTACTTAGAAATAAAGTCTAGATATGCATCACATACCTATCTCCTTAACGAAAATTTAAAAGCACGGACATGCTACATAAGGAATTTGACCCACAGACTTATTGATTTGCAGTATGTGAAACACTCGACATTCTTCGCGGTTGTTTACATTCAAAAACAAACGATCCATAATGTCAAGTTATTAAGTGGAATTGAAGTATTGGGAAACACTATTTTTAAGTTACTGTTGAACATTTGATTGGTAGCCCCTTTAATTGTGTAATACGAGTTTTGAATTATGCTTAAACGAGATTAATGTATAAATCCCAAAATCTTCTATAAGTGGACATTTTATTTTAATGGACATTGGAAAGAGTCTCTTTTTAATTGACAATGAATAATTTTCTCACATTTAGGTGGGCAGGGGACTATCTTCGGTCACTGTTATCTAGGCAAGTGTTTACACAAACGACAATTGTTTCATTTATTAGTTGCACTATTATTAAAACACACCAAAAACAGTCAATACTGAAATTGAGCACACTGGGTATGTTGAAGCTGCCTTTGAATTTCATTGACGAATGTTTCAAGGTCGTCAAAGCCAGGGATACTAAATAGGTGGCGACTCGGGGGCGATGATGTGCTGTCGGTCATCTCCTTCTGTCCATCCTGGCTCCTGACACCAATGGCAAGTCCGTAGACCGTGGCGTATTTCTGCAACTCTAGTGCCTCTTTTAACGTTTCATTTGGGACATTTGACACGCCGTCAGTGATGAATAGTACCTCTTGCTTGACGTCTGCACGGAAGCGCATTCCTGTTTAAGGATACACAGTATAAAGGCATATAAAATATGGTTCACCGCCTTATTGTGATGGTAATTGTAAGCTTAATGATTTTATTTAAAGTATTCCTGCGACACAGTTCAACATTACATATGACATAGCGAATATACACAAACAAACATACATTAAATCATAACATGTCGTGTATGATTCTAGTTTGACTTAAATTAAATTCAATGTTTTATTGAATTCATATATAAATAATTGCGTGCATATTTTTCAAAGATCAACAATTTATATGACATACCTTATATACATAAACAAACAGACATTAAATCATAACATGTTGTACATGATTCTAGTTTGACTTAAATTAAACTCAATGTTTTTTTTTAAATTCATAACTAAATAATTGCGTACATATTTTTCAAAGATCAACAATTTACATGACATAGCGTATGTGTATATACACAAACAAACAGGCATTAAATCATAACATGCTGTACATGATTCTTGTTTGACTTTAATCAAACCCAATATTTTATTGAATCAATATATAAATAAATGCATGCATAATGTTTTCAAATTATACACTTCAGCGGTCTAATTTATAGAATAAAAGGCGGTAAAGGTAACAACATACCATAACTGTTTATGGTATTTATTAAATAAGGATGTGTTAATTAGTTGATGATAATCGTTTTTAATATCTGTAGAATAGTTCAATAACATGACACTCGTAAGAAGTATATTACTTTAAAACTCGACAAATGGAAATTATATGTCCTTAAAATGTTGGTATACCGTGTAACAAACTATACCTTTAGTACGATTGAACATATGAGTTCTGGCATATTCAAATGCAAGTTCTGTATGAGTTTCACCACTGCGGTATACAACAGTGAGGATCTTTGCCTGTACTTCATTTGTAGTATGTAGATCATCAAAATCAAATATTTCATGGACTCGAGTGCTGAATGAAAGCATAGCTGCCTTCTGGTGATCTCCAGCAAATGGATCTGAAACGGAATAAAGAACCGACACTAATTTATGTATTTTCTCTACATGAATGCCAATTACTGTCCATATGTCAGAAAGTGTCTGTCGGGTTTTTCACTGACAGTGTAAGCGTGTACGTCCCTGGCCTCATGGTCAATGTATTGAACACTGGCCGAAGATACCTGACTTGATGCGTACAGAAGGCTAACACAATATGTCTTTGTTTATGATAGGAATATCATCTTTGTATCAAAACTAATTGTCATGCAAATGAATTTAAATTTGAAACATTTGTAAATCAACAGAACTTCTACATTCTAACGGAAAGAAATGTTGGGCTTTTTAGACTTGGTGTTTGTAAAAAAAAGGACATAGTGTTTTCTTCTTCTTTTCTTTTCTTTAAGCTGTGGATGGGATACGTATTCTATCGAACATATTTTCGATTAAAAAATAAGATTACAAATGTGTGTAAAGCTGAAGGTATGCGTTGTAGTCAGGTACATGTAATTTAAATGTATAATAATGTAAAATGATACTTGTTTAATATAGCATTACATTAGCGTATTTTGCAAAATAACATTAATCTAATCTTGATATTTAGTTCAAAAGAAGCTTTATTAGTGTATCTAAAAATAATTATGAATTCTCAAATATATTTACAGGTAAAAACAAAGCTTTGGACAATGTTATTTTCTGTTATTATCTTTTTTTTTCCTCATTCACTCTGAACAAAGCTATCATTAGACTTTTAGAGGTTTGTACAGAACGTAAGAAGGTAGTAAACCAGGGTACACGCCAACAGTCATGCTGAATGTTTACCCTTCTGATGAAAAGAACAATAAATGTTTTGGTTTATTACTGGAAAACTTTAAATCAAATGAACTCTCGATTCCCATCGACGTTGACAATATTTTGTCCTCTACTGAATTAAGGTCATTGGGTAAAAGGACAAATAATCACACGGTCGTTTGTTCCATATGTAGTAATTGGTTCTTTAGCCCTTAGGCTGCTGATGGTAATTTGTAAACAGCTTGGAATTAGACCAGACACCGAGTAACTCGGCGCCTGGTCAGGTTCCAAGCTGTTTGCCACTCAGTCAATATATCCCCAATGTTTTAAGTAAATTGAAAGAAATTTAGAATAAACCAGACGACATTTTTGAGCAGACGACAATTTACCCAGCATGCAAAGGGTTAAAGGTAGAATAATACCCACATCCAGATAAAAGACGTCCGACTTTCGATATACGTTGCCTATGAAGTAACTTAAACTTTGTGGGTATAAAAGGCCACGAGGTCTTATATTGGCTACTACAGTAGAAAATATACTGTCAGCCGTCTTAAACATCAAATAGAGATTACAATATCGTTATCAGTATCTATCAATCAATAAAGTGCTTACGGTCAGGGTGGCACAAACGAAGACAACACACAAACAAACAACAAACAAACAGGCAATGATCTTACCAGGAGTAGGACAAAACATTCCGACGAGGCGGCTGAGCTGTGTTTTAGCATTTTCAAAGTTATTTTGTTCGATACTTCCAGATGAGTCTAGAATAATAAGCAAGTCCCGTAGTTGTCCATAACCTGTCGAGCCTATTCCAGTAGGCGCCATAAAGTTGGACACCAGGTTCGTTGCTTGACAATTGAGGCCACAGGACTGGTCTGAATGAGAATATAAGCATTTTTATTTCAACGTTCGTTATAACTTTTTTCTTTTAACAGTTTTATTATGTACATAAATATTGTATACTTTACAAAAAAGAATTGGTCAAACATCAGATCTGACATTGACACAAACGAAGCAGATAAATAAAATTAATTAACAAAATTGAAGATGACCCATAACGGTAAATGAATATAATTAATGATAATTTAAAGGTTAATACATGGCTTAGCCGGGCTCTTGCGTAATAATTTGCCTGAGTGTTTCCTTATGGCCGGGACGTTTCCGAAGGGACATAATGAGCGCGAGGGCCAATTATCACGCAACGGCCGGGCTTCAACATGTTTTAACCTCCTTAATAACTCTGTTGTTTTTTGTTGTGGTAAATTTACTAAATCAAACGTACTTTTTCAAGTTTACCCCCACTCCATTTGTATTTCTTTCATTTTGAGTTTGATAACGTTGAGAAAACTTATTCCCTATTGGAATTAAAGTTTTGAGAGTAAGGCCATTCAGAAAAGGCATAAAACATTGTGTTGTCATTTCGATTTCTCCATTAATTCCATTCCTCTGAACATTTACACGTTTACTATAAAGTTGAATATTCAAAAACAAGTCTAACCGAATTCGTTCTGAACGAATCACGTACACTCTTTCTCGCCATGTATTAACATTCACAATTCAGTTTAATTAAAATGAACTCGTAGCAAGTTGATAAACTTTCAGTTCTTAAAAGCCCAAATGATATGCCCACTTGCTTGGTATGACGTTACAGCTGGAGAGTAAAGTTTGTGCGCCTAATTGTATTAGTAGAATCCTTATCAGGCTGGTTGGAATCTACGTTTGTATTTTTATTACACAACGCGAACCCGAAATTGTATCAACTATATTAAGGAATGGCACTAGAAGTACGCACTGGTGTGTCTATTTTCCGACAATGACGGGCATGGTTTGCCCCCTGGTGATGGCTGTTGGACAACGACCCTCTGTCTATCCTGTGATCCAAATCCAGCGACCTTCGACCACTGTCCCCATGCACCTACAACACAATCGCCTGGAGAGAGAATTCCGGGGCCACCGAAGCCTGAAACATTACAGATGATTAAGAAACCTCGCGGCATGACGTGCTAAGTCTACCTTGGGGTGAAGATTTGACCACTTTACACATGTTTTAACAAAGTTGTTTTTTAGGACCGATAAAAATGGTGCTAGTGATAGATATATCAGTGAATATAATGTATTAAGTTCTATTGTCACTGACCCAATGTGCTTTCAACAAGAACGAGGTCAGTGCTCCTTATACTCGTATCTCGAATGTATAGTTATATACTGTATTGCTGCAGGATACACAATTTCCATTAAACAATTAGTTTAACACGTGCATGCGGAAGAAAACATTAGTTTACACACTAGTGACGTGAGTGTCAATATATTTTATCTCATTTATCAATATATAAACGTGAGTTTTAAATTGTCATGCATGGCACCGATCACGTATAATAAATGCATTGGCCTTACACAAACACACCGAGGGCATCGTTAGCTGCCATGCAGTAATGATCTCATGTTTGAGCTCAACAAATCATATGCTAAACATATCATGCCGCAAGTCCAACGAGGAAACTCGGCACCCAGCTAAGCTAACCTGCCTGGATGTATCGAATACTTTCTCGTCATTTCAAGTGTTGTTTTTTCTGCATTAAATAAGTAGAACATTCATACATTGATAATGGGAACAAACGTTGTGTAACTTATAAAATCTGAGAACATTTTTGTATCTATATGTTTAGCAAGCGAAAAAGTGAGAAATGTGGATATTTTTAAATTTTAAGAAACCGGTGTAATTTATTTCAATGAATGGATATTTTCGTTAAACTAATTGTTTCATCTAAATTCTTCTTCCCAGTAAATGATAACTCAGTCGGTTAGGTTCAGGAGCCGTTTTCGATGAGCAGCTTAAATCTAACAAATTTAAGAATATGAAGTATTTTGATTGGACTATATATTGAGCTGGCCAAACAGGGTGAATGGATTTTCTGAGGTATGTCTATGGACAAGGATGCGATTAATTTTGAAAACTGACACTGGCGTACAACAACTTTTAACTGAATTCAATTGACTTTTAGTTGATGTTTTTGCTACTTCTATAAGTAATCGTTATGAAAAGTATAAATAAAAACACTTGAGACAAATACTTTTTGAAAACAATTTTTTAAGTAGTATAAGCTTATTTTAATGTATAATTATAATGAAATACAAATTCTAGAATACCTTATATTACTAGATATAAGTTAACTGTACAGATATATTTATTAAATTAGTTCATGAAAACATAAGCACCTGCAGCACAGGTAACTCCAGTGTATCCATAGAAACACGTGCATGCGTATCCCCTGTCTCCCGATGACCGCGCACAGTTACCATGGCCGCTACATGGATCCGGTGTGCATGGATCGTCAGCTTAAAATTTATTTAACTAATTTGTCTCTTATAACGTGCTTTTAGGGTGATACAAATCACTTATGCATAATTATGAATGTTTTCATGTATTTATTTTTTATGTTGCAATTAACTACGATTTGGTTGCTATGCCAACCTTAGTTATTACATATTCCAGAGCCAAAGGAAAGCACCCCAGGAGGAGAAACAAGTCAGGAATAAGGCAAATGTTTTCCTAGATTTAAACGTTTACTTACGTTGATCACAGTTCTGCCCGGTAAATCCCGCTGGACATTTACAAAAGTAGTCAGACGAGCTACTGAAACACGTTCCATGAACACATGGGTTCGCATAGCAGGGATCTGCAGCTAATATGTAGAAAGGTATCATAAACTAATCTAAGAAACAATATATTCATAATGAATGCATACAGGTACATAAAGGCGTCTGATCATGAGTGTATATCGCTCATTGTAATAGTGTATTTTATATAATTACTCAAAAACAAAGGGTCTTCAGATAACCCGAATTAATTCAAAAGCATCCAATAAAATAACACAAACTAATTACGTATCAGTATCGCAATTCAATGAATTAAGAATGCAGTGTTTTAAGTTAACTTTGGTACTACACTTTAACCGATTCAAAATTACTTGAAATTTGATCATGTTGTTTTCCCTAACATCATTTCAACTGATTATAGAAGTTATTATGAAGAATGTCTGAAAGCTGCAAGGCGATCGTCTGCGCGGATTTGTAATTTTCTAATTAAAACGGACACTGGTTTTCTATTTTACGTAAATGTTTATAAAATATAAAGTATGGTCAGGGTCAATACATTTCAGGTATTTTTTAAAATATATGAATGAAAATTGACTGTTCATATGAAATACCTTGGTTAAATTCTACTTTTTATCTTAAAATACATACACATATACACGTCACAATCTTTTCCAGTCCGTCCTGATTGACACTGGCAGACATAGTCATTGCCGTTACTTAGGCAAGATCCGTGTCGACATGGACTGGAACCACATGGACCAATAGCTGCAATGAAACTGCAGAATTTGAATCGCATAGGTCAATAGCTACAATGGAAGTGCTGATTTAGAATCACATGGGTCAATAGCTACAATGGTAGTGCTGAATTAGAATCGCATGGGTCAATAGCTACAATGGTAGTGCTGAATTAGAATCGCATGGGTCAATAGCTACAATGGTAGTGCTGAATTAGAATCGCATGGGTCAATAGCTACAATGGAAGTGGAAGGTTAGAATCGCATGGGTCAATAGCTACAATGGAAGTGCTGAATTAGAATCGCATGGGTCAATAGCTACAATGGTAGTGCTGAATTAGAATCGCATGGGTCAATAGCTACAATGGTAGTGCTGAATTAGAATCGCATAAGTCAATAGCTACAATGGTAGTGCTGAATTAGAATCGCATGGGTCAATAGCTACAATGAAAGTGCTGAATTAGAATCGCATGGGTCAATAGCTACAATGGTAGTGCTGAATTAGAATCGCATGGGTCAATAGCTACAATGGAAGTGGAAGGTTAGAATCACATGGGTCAATAGCTGCACTGAAAGTGCTGAATTAGAATCGCATGGGTCAATAGCTACAATGGTAGTGCTGAATTAGAATCGCATGGGTCAATAGCAACAATGGAAGTGCTGAATTAGAATCGCATGGGTCAATAGCTACAATGGAAGTGGAAGGTTAGAATCGCACGGGTCAATAGCAACAATGGAAGTGGAAGGTTAGAATCGCATGGGTCAATAGCTACAATGGTAGTGCTGAATTAGAATCGCATGGGTCAATAGCTACAATGGAAGTGCTGAATTAGAATCGCATGGGTCAATAGCTACAATGGAAGTGGAAGGTTAGAATCGCACGGATCAATAGCAACAATGGAAGTGCTGAATTAGAATCGCATGGGTCAATAGCTACAATGGAAGTGGAAGGTTAGAATCGCAAGGGTCAATAGCAACAATGGAAGTGGAAGGTTAGAATCGCACGGGTCAATAGCAACAATGGAAGTGCTGAATTAGAATCGCATGGGTCAATGGCTACAATGGAAGTGGAAGGTTAGAATCGCACGGGTCAATAGCAACAATGGAAGTGGAAGGTTAGAATCGCACGTGTCAATAGCAACAATAAAAGTGCTGAATTAGAATCGCATGGGTCAATAGCTACAATGGAAGTGCTGAATTAGAATCGCACGGGTCAATAGCAACAATGGAAGTGCTGAATTAGAATCGCATGGGTCAATAGCAACAATGGAAGTGCTGAATTAGAATCGCACGGGTCAATAGCAACAATGAAAGTGCTGAATTAGAATCGCATGGGTCAATAGCAACAATGGAAGTGCTGAATTAGAATCGCACGGGTCAATAGCAACAATGTAAGTGCTGAATTAGAATCGCATGGGTCAATAGCTACAATGGAAGTGGAAGGTTAGAATCGCACGGGTCAATAGCTACAATTGAAGTGGCAGATTAGAATCGCACGGGTCAATAGAGCAACTGAAAATGTATTGTCCGTTTTGATATAAGCATGAAGATCAGTTATGTCGTCCGAGTTGAAATTTTAAAATTAAAATATTACATTTAAGGGTGAATAATTGATTTTAGGCTTTCTAGAGCTCAATTTTTTCTATAAGCTTTCGGGGTCAGATTTAACTTAGAAGTGTTTAATCGATGTTGTTGTTTTAAATTTGTGTTTCAAACATTCTTTTAGTTTTTACTTGCAAGAATTAAACCTTGTTTATTGTGAAAAGCTCTGTGTAGCGTATACAAAAACTTTGCTTTATGAAAATGCTTTCTTGCGCTTTTAAATTCGTTTTTTACCAAATCTTATTATTACTTTTGTTTTGAGTTTTCTTTTGTCTTAAAAAGTTGGACGAACCGAAAGACGTTTTGGCACTATCGTGAAAAACTCGTCCAATTTTATAAAAAATATTATTTAAATTTTCACTGATTACTCTATTTGGATATATGAAACGTTGACAGAAGTGACATATGCGTACAATGTTTAAAGTACGTGTTCGCTTTTTATGTTTATCACTAGAAAAAAATCGGAGCCATAGTGTGTTTTGTTAGTTTGCAGTTCATTTGTCAGTGATAATGGATCAAATCAAATATAGCAATATTCAATACGAAGCGGATATGGTCAAGCTGTGACACATAGCAACTGCACTTTTACATAAACATTCATATTCGCAAACGACAGCTTGCATAAACTACAGGCTTGCTTGACCAATGCCTTATACAGTAATTATTAAATCGGTCGCCGTCTTCTTAAAACATGCAAATCTAGCGAGTTCATTGTAATGATATGTCACAAGGGCTATCAAAGATAAAAGAGCATATATAAACTATGACATAACTGTGTGTGCCAATTTTACGAAACGTCGAATTAGGTTAACTTGAATATAAGAATAAAGATATGAATGTTTGTAAACGTATGAAAGAAGCGTTGCTATACGCAACTCAGTTATCAATAATATAACATTTTAATAGCTAAAATGATAATTTCCTTGACTGGCAATGTAAACGTATTAAGCAATTTGTATTAAAAAATGTGATCATTTTCATTTTCATAAAATATATGTTTTAGTTAAGATACGTGACATTAATATGAATAACTATTTGTATTACGACGATGCACAATTGTATAAGTCAAATAAACTGTCTGTTATGTTCTATTATATTAGCTTTGTCACGATTTCAGGTGTGATGTATGCATCCAATACAGTCACTGTTAATGACACAATTGTAACTAGTGGTCTTCGTGACTTATTAAATGTTGAAAAGTGCATGTTTCATACTACTGTTGAAGGCCCTTGATTATAAATTAAGCTTAAATTGAATATTGTCTTATAATATGCAATTGACTTAATAATCTCGGCTGTGCTCTATTCATACTTCAATGAAGCTTAAAATATGCCAGTTTTAATGAAGTATACGAATTTTATAATTGGCTCTCATTTAAATAAAAAATCAGCTCTTTAAGTTTTTCAATTCTTTAAAACAGGGAGTGTTTCTGATTCAATTGTCCACTTTAACAAGTGATGAAGTTTAGTTATGATGAGTTTACTTATATTTCGAAACTTTTAGGTGTTGTTTCTAATATATGCCAATCTCAAGGACGTTAAACCCAGTAACACTAACTTATAATTCAAGCAACATACGCTGTTATTTATTAAATGTAACACGATTGGTACTATGCAAATACAAACTCAGAAGCAGTAAGAAATGTCGTCCTAGCTTACATTGACGTTGACTGATATCTATAAAAACTCAGTATACTGAGGTGGACTAAGAATAATATTTAAAAGTGTGCACGTGTTTGAAAGTTTGTGGCACATTATAAACTTTACTATGTGCTTTTCAAATAACAAAAACAAGAAGATATTGAAGAATATTTATTTTGTATCACTTCAGTATGTAAGTTAATATATTATCAAAAGAAATCATTTTTGCTGTTACAATTAAAGTTACATGAGCATGCCCCGTCAATGTTGTTATCAATGCTGTGTACAAGACCAAGATAGATAACGTCGGCATAACAGAACAGTACGTCTAAATTGTCTTTTTGCAATGAATGAGCCTAAAGTGGCAATTTTATCGGCTATTTTACGCAATTGTTTAATTTATCTTTGTCAGCTCATATACATTTTTACCACAATTAATACCATTTTAATAATTTGTGCGTTTTCAGCTATTAAATGCACGGTTGCAATCTTGTTATCAGTAATTAATAATTTCCATTAATGCATCATTTATTAAATAGTTGAAGGTTTATCACTCAAAACGTATGTGTGTTATACATGTGTATGTAATAATGTTCAGTACGAGTGTCACTTTAACTAGCGCCAGCGTATAGCACTGACAAACGAGACTTTTATGTGTGATATTTCGGATCAAGCATTCAACAATGGGTTGTCAGTAAATATTTTAACCACTCGTCGTCAAACAGTGTGTTTTGTCAGCCCGTGCCATGTATCATTCACTATAAACTAGATAACATTGTGCCATTGCAGATATCCTCTTGAATTAGAAAAAGAACTTGGTCAACACTTTAAAACAATTGGGTTGATGCTGCATTGGTCGGCCTCTTAAAAGGTAAACATTTGTTTTATTTACAAATCTATGATTTATTCTATATGCAATTTTATTATATATTTGACGAGTAACTTTATACGCAAACCGTCTATTGTCATTATTATATTGGCTTACCTGTTAAGTTTATATCAAAGCCCTAACAATAGCTAGACTATAGGTTGACCTATCAAGACCTTTGAAAAGAATATGAAATTTTTGGGCGAGTTTTGGATCATCAGAGCAAACTGAAGAAACGTATCCTTATCCAGCATTTTAGAAATAACATCCACAACGACCATAAAGTTAAAAGTAATCAAATTTGGATAATAACGAACTGCTTCTATCAAATATGATGTGCTAGCAAAAAACCTCGTTCCAAAAATATACAAAGCGGTCAAATGTGTTATCAAAAAGATGATCATCAAATTTCAGATCAATGGACGACATAAGTAAATCGAAAATTTTGCGACATCAATGTGTTGACTATTGACGTTAACCGAACGCCCAGCTCGACTGTTGTTTGTTATTGTTTTCTCCAGACGAAGAAGGGCCATAACGCGACAGTTATTAGAACTGGATTGATGTACAATGATTTACATGTGCCTTTTTGTTTTGGCAAACAAATTTTCATTTAAACATCTTGGACAGTTCTTGAGTTATTGCTGAGGTAAATGTCGACTACGCGGGCGCCAGCATCAAAGCTATAATATATACGAAAAAAGACGTGCTTAAACACAATTTTGGATACAAACTAGCATATACTGTTTACAAATGAGGTTTTGATTGTTCAGTAAAAAAATTAACTAAATAAAACAAACAAAAATGTATTGAAATGTCAAAGATTGCAACAGATATATGAATTATTTCGATACAAGCATAATTTAACAATGCATATGAAACGAGCCACTTAAAGTACAGATTTTATTAACTTGGTGATCAAATTCAATTGACTCCATTCAAAAAGGTTCCCTTTTTCTTGACTGTTTTTATTCTAAAACAACTAATTAATGCTACTTTAAAAACATATTGCATAATTAAGTGGTTTTTTTCTTCAAAATACAACACCTGACTATCAAAGCTAAAAATTTAGGCAGTGGCAGAGATCTTGCAGTGGCCACTGTATGCAGACTTTTCATTTGATGTTTTGTGCAAAACAAAATGATGGCGTGCAATTGAATTGACCCGATAGACCTATATTTTGCTACTCATACATTCGCTTACTTTGATTGCAGGTCTTTCCAATGAAGCCCTTTGAGCACACACACGTGAAGTCATTGTTACTGTGATAACAAATGCCGTTAACACAGGGGTTAGGATTACAGGGATCCGTACCTGGAAACGAATGTTTAAGGTGCACTCTTTATGATGACAGAATAACAGAAATTGGCACTTTTTTGGTAGGTAATGTGTGAAGGCTAATATTTCTTTCTTTGCACAAAGCATCTTTATTTGGTTTCATCATTTAAGTCAGATAAGTCAAACATAATAATGCCTTAAAATTAAAAAGGTAAAGTGCATCTCATTAAAAGCATAATGTTGCAAAAATAACAGGACAAACATGCAAGAAACCAGTATTAATCGTCTGTGTATTGTTAACCATCATGTAATATGAGAAAGTTTTCAATAACCGTTAAGTGTCAGTAACCGCCATGGCCGAGTGGTATTGACGGCTTTCAATTATTATTGTACTGAAATAAGCGCACTCATGCTAACCTTCAACGATAAAGCATCTGTTACCTCGCGGAACCAATGAAACTGCCTTTTTAATTATTCATGATTGCGACATTTTCTTAGCCACATGGCTCACTGTACACAACTAAACATAGCGGAAGAGTGTTTCGGGGATATCCGACGATGATAATTTACATGAAAAATAAACTGATTTATAATAATTTACACTCATAGAAAAATACTTTTGTTACAAACCTGCTTGTTATTAGAGCGTCAAGTTGTGTGATTTTTTATAATAAGAGATATGTATTGAAATGATTAAGAATTATAAAAGAATATTATGTAAACACTTTTGCAAGTTGCAAGTTGAATACTTTGTCGCTTGACCTTGTTATCGTGAGTCGTGTAAACCAATTATGTATAGGTGTTACGTTTTTTGTGTCCCTCAAAATGGACTCCAGTAACTTAATCACTTACTTGTGCCACAAGTTGCTCCCGTGTATCCTTGTGCACACTTACAGAAGAAGTTTTCGCCATTAACATAGCATGATCCGTGCATGCATGGATTTGGCTGGCATGGGTCTGACCCTGAAAGTGATGTCTGATCTTGAAGACATCGACCATGCGGCAAGAAACGTATTCGTCTTAAAGCGTGACGAGATTTAGATGCTTCTGACAACACAAGACATCAACAAACCTAACGTATCCGTACTGACAATCGTATCGTCCGCCATATGTCGGCTATACCTGTACGGAATTAGGGCCTCTAACTACTTCATGAACCAGTTACAGATTTAAACAAATTTTACGAAAGACGGTTTATCGGATTTTGCTTTAAAAGGCATATGTATTTTTTAGGAAAAGTCTGTCGACAATAAAATGCCCCAGACTGTATAATCAACTATGTCATGTGTCTTATTATTGATATCTTTTCAAATTAGATATTCAATGCTATGATGAAATATTCTGGATTTAATGAATTTCCTGGTAACATCTTTCTGAAATGGCTGAAATCACCACAAAGCCACAAGCCATTGTCTATTTGATAGAACTGACTTTTTTGTCACAATGGTGTATTCATTTTGCTCAGCTCCTTATTACACCTAAAACTAAATAAAAATGAAAGTTTTTAACGCTTTGTTTTTGTCCTTCAAACGACGTTTGCACTGTTGATGTCTCTTAAGAACATTTTTACTTCTTTTTATTGATTTTAGTTAAATAAAATGATATTATATATCAAATCAAATTAAATGTGTTTCTTAAAAATGTAAAATGACTGTTAACCGCCTACCGAACAATTGAACGGTAATTTATATAGGTTAAAGTCATGTTATAAGATTCATTTAACAAGCTTTTCAATAAAAATCACGCAACTATATAATGGAAAGTGTCTTTTCTCTTTAGCAACCAGTTCTATTTAAGTTTTACTTAATTTACATTTGATACTGAAATCAAAGTTTAACTTAAGAAAAAGCAAGAGCTAAACCTTGGTTACAATTCGGCCCTGTAAAACCGCTTTGACACTGGGTGCACGTGAAATTCGTTCCATGGCTGGTGCACGTTCCATGGAAGCACGGGTTTGAGGAACAGGGATCGGGAGCACTCGTATCTGAAACATTTGAACAAAGACCAAAATGTGCTACCCCGTTCATATAAATGAAGTGTAAACTGTTGATATTGTCCCCCATCATCCGGATTTTTAACTAGATAATCTTTGAAACCTAAGCCTTCTTTAAATTATCTATAGCTTCTAATATTTGCTCAACGCATTTAAAGAAGAATACACTTTATTCATAAATAAATCGAACAACTTCATTTGGACAGACTTTTCAAGTCAGAGAGTATCTAAAAACGCATTACTTGCCCAGATATAGATCATAACACATTTTGAAAAAATAATTTCTCATTTGTATCATCCATAGGAAGTCATTGCTTCTAATTACAGCATCTTACATACTTTATCTACTGAGTATCAAACAGTACAGATACATTTGAAGTTTTGCACAAGTCGGGACTCTTCGCTTTGACCAATAATTGAGCATTTGTATATCGATATTTATTTGAAATGGTATAACAACGGGTTTCCATACAGCATACTGTTTGGCATTAACTTTTTCACATTACGTACATGTTTCAAAACAAATGATTAAACATTTTCATATATATATATATATATTCCATAGCTCCACAATTCACATTCATACAACAAAATTAGTTTTACAAACGTTTTTAGGCTGTACACTACTTATTTTGAAATAAATGCGCGTTTCACCTAAGAAACTTCACATATTTAAGTTTAGCAACGATTACTTTTTAAGGAATCCATGTTGCATCTAGCCGGAAGACAGCCGTGTTCTGGACCAGCAAACAATATTTTATCTCTGAGATATAAATGACTTTTTCATCTCTGATTGCAGATTTTTTACTGAATTTAACGGATAACAATTTTAAATTAACTCAGATTTAAACAAAATATCATTCTGAAGTAGCATTCTCATTCTTTCAAATATAAAGGACATCTTGTATCACATTCTTGTACTTAGCATTTAGTTACAACGTATCTTAAGCATATTTATTTGTAAGTCAATAGAGAAACATAAAATAATGCATTGTTGTTTAACAAAAGGAACGACCTCTGCCTAACATCACACCTAAACACCCTTTTTCAGACAAAACATCAATTTTGGCATTACTTAGAGTAAAATCTTCCCCTCTGCAAATTTTATAATTAAGTTTTATACATGTAGCATACCAGTGTATAAACTGAGTTTTGTAATCGTTTTAGTAGTTTGAATATACAAAGAAAGCATTTTGAAAACCTTTTCTATTTTTCTAATATTAGAATTGTATCGTATGCATATCAAGTTCATTTTTAATTACAATTGTATAATCTTTCCTTTAACAATTGTACTGTTTTGAAGTAATGCAAACCATTTTCAAATTAAAGAAGAATAAAATTTATGCTCTCTTTTAATCTAACCCCAATAAAACTTATCATAACATTTTACATTAACTCGAACACAGGTTTTAGCTTTTTTAAACGCATTTTGATTAATACTTTAATTTAAAAAAAAAACATCCTTGAAATCAAATGTTTTCCAATTTAAATAATAGCAAACGTATATGTTTATAATCAAAAGCAGCTTTCAGGTCTATGCATGCACACAACAACTTTCTACTAGTAAATACTTTTTTCACTATTATATTTCAGGAGCCGATGATTCATTGGCGTTGACATCATTGTTGATCTTTTATAAAGTCATCATACATTACACCCAGTGTTATATTACACGTTTAAGGCTTCTCAGAGCCTCAAAATAGGTTTCTACTCAATTTCTTAGCTCTATAATTTTGTTCGGGCATATATACAATCTGGTTAAACAACATTTATTGATTTTTTTGAACATTTTTATTGGTATATGTCTTGCATAATGATGTTGATGATGAAGATGATGTTTAAAAAATTGTTGCCATGATTTGTTATATGTCTTTCCGTCTTTAAGAAGCCCCACACGCCTTAGAACATACCGGTTTGATCACAGTCAACACCAATCCAGCCCTGGTGACAGATACACTTGTATCGGCTGCTGATAGGATCATAGTAACATGACCCGTACAGGCAGGGGCTCGGGTTGCAGGGGTCTGAAATAAGAGTATTCCTGTTATCAGTGATGTAAAATAGGTGTGCGAAAACAGTTTGACTAATCTAGTCATGATATCATGGGTCTAATAAAGCTTCTGGGATCAAAGTGTTTGGTCCCATCCATTTGGCATGAATCTAACAACATAGTTCAACATTGGTTAACAAGTGCCCAAAATCGGTCAGGTAAACAGGTGCCAAAAAACGGTCAGGTAAACATATGCCTAAAGTTAATTGTTAATTTCTAAAATAAGGCAATATACATAGAAAGACAACTTACTTATGGTTTCATAATTAGTTGTTTTCATAAGGTTTTAAAAGTTATTTAAATCTATACCAGGAAAGTACAAATTAAACAAATATTGTCTTCTTATATTGTCATACTTTCTACAGACAAAAATGCATAATATTCACAATCTAAGACAGATATATGTTCATTATCATAACAAAAAGAACATATACGATCATCTTTTGGTATGTTTAGAATCTAAACATACTTTAGATGCCTACCAGTTTCTATTCTCAATTCAAGGTTCGAACATCGTAATTTTGAAAGTGCTATCTTGTGTTTAAATGGTATAGATACAGATACAGGTATCTTTCAACATTCAACAGAGATTTAAGGATATTATAATGCGAACAGTGACTAGAATTGTTTACAGATTCAAACCAGTTTTTGTTATAACAATCAATAATTCTCTGTTTAAAGATGGTTAGAAAAACGTTAACACTTCCAACGTCTTGAGTTATCCAAACATATCCGAACTCATATGTAAACAACATGTTTTTAATATTTGTTACTCAGCAAGTGCGTCCAACTACATTAAAAGTTTTAATTGGTATACCACGGTAGTTTCCTGGTACAGTATTTGAACCCAGATTTATATACAGAGCATATTATACTTTGTCCTCAAGATTGAGAAAAAATCTTATTGAATAATAACAACAAAAATGGTCCTATATCAGAGCATGTATATTTATCAAATTCAGACAGAATTCCATCTAACCCACAGCTTTTATTATTTACTAGTTTGGAAATATATGATTCTACCTCAGATAAAGTAAAAGTATCATTAAGTGTGCTAGTACTTTCGTCTATAAAAGCATGAACATGTTCACTATTCGGATCAACCAATACTGCATCTTCATCATAGAGAAGACTTATAAAATAATCATGCCAGTCATTGGCAGCAAAACGAGACACAGTTTTCGATGTCTTTGTACCAAGTTTCAAATTCTTCCAAAATGATGTAGTGTTTGCACTGTTTACAATTTAAATATATTCTTACAATGTTCATCATATTGCGTCACACAACAGTTTTATGTGTGTGAAGTTGGATCAGCCATCGGCAATCGACAATCGACATTTGATATTAAATAGCAAATCTTCAATGTCGAGCTGCAATGTCCAGCTGGACGAAATTCTAGCTCAACATTCGATATTATATAGGAAATATTAAATGTCGAGCTTCAATGTCGAGCTGGACGGAACTCTAGCTCGACATTCGATATTATATATAGCAAATATTCTATGTCGAGCTGCAATGTCGAGCTGGACGGAATTCTAGCTCGACATAAAATATTATATATCAAATATTCATTGTCGAGCTGCAATGTCGAGCTGGACGGAATTCTAGCTCGAAATTCGATATTATATAGGAAATATTAAATGTCGAGCTTCAATGTCGAGCTGGACGGAACTCTAGCTCGACATTCGATATTATATAGGAAAAATTCAATGTGGAGCTGCAATGTCGAGCTGGAAAAAAATTCTACCTCGACATAAGATATTATATAGCAAATCTTCAATGTCGAGCTGCAGTGTCGAGCTGGACGGAATTCTAGCTTGACATTCGATATTATATATAGCAAATATTCAATGTCGAGCTGGACGGAATTCTAGCTCGACATTCGATATTATATATTGCAAATATTCAATGTCGCGCATCAATGTCGAGCTGGACGGAACTTTAGCTCGACATTCGATTTTATATAGGAAATATTCAATGTCGAGCTGAAATGTCGAGCTGGACGGAACTTTAGCTCGACATTCGATTTTATATAGCAAATCTTCAATGTCGAGCTGGAAATGTCGAGCTGTAATGTCGAGCTGGACGAAATTCTTGCTCGACATTCGATATTATATAGCAAATCTTTAATGTCGCACTGCAATGTCGAGCTTGACGGAATTCTAGCTCGACATTCGATATTTTATAGGTATTTTTCAATGTCTAGCTGCAATGTCCAGCTGGACGGAATTCTAGCTCGACATTCGATATTATCTAGCAAATTTTAAATGTCGAGTTGCAGTGTCGAGCTGGACGTTATTATAGCTCGACATTCGATATTAAATAGAAAATATTAAATGTCGAGCTGCCATGTCGAGCTGGACGGAATTCTAGCTCGACATTCGATATTATATAGAAAGTTTTCACTGTCGAGCTGCAATGACGAACTGGGCGGAATTCTAGCTCGACATTAGATATTAAATAGCAAGTTTTCAATGGCGAACTGCAATGTCGAGCTGGACGGAATTCTAGCTCGACATTCGATATTTTATAGCAAATCTTCAATGGCGAGCTGAAATGTCGAGCTGGACGGAATTATAGCTCGACATTCGATATTATATAGAAATGTTTCACTGTCGAGCTGCTATGTCGAGCTGGACGAAATTCTAGCTCGATTTCGATATTATATAGTAAATCTTCAATGTGGAGCTGCAATGTCGAGCTGGACGGAATTCTAGCTCGACATTCGATATTATATGGCAAATTTTGAATGTCGAGCTGAAATGTCGAGCTGGACGGAGTTTTAGCTCGACATAAAACATTATATAGCAAATCTTTAGTGTCGAGCTGCAATGTCGAGCTGGACGGAATTCTAGCTCGACATTCGATATTATATAGGAAATATTCAATGTCGCGCATCAATGTCGAGCTGGACGGAACTTTAGCTCGACATTCGATTTTATATAGGAAATATTCAATGTCGAGCTGAAATGTCGAGCTGGACGGAACTTTAGCTCGACATTCGATTTTATATAGCAAATCTTCAATGTCGAGCTGGAAATGTCGAGCTGGACGGAATTCTAGCTCGACATTCGATATTATATAACAAATCTTCAATGTCGAGCTGGAATGTTGAGCTGGACGGAATTCTACCTCGACATTCGATGTTATATAGCAAAACTTCAATGTGGAGCTGCAATGTCGAGCTGGACGGAATTCTAGCTCGACATTCGATGTTATATAGGAAATATTCAATGTCGAGATAGAATGTCGAGATGGATGGAATTCTAGCTCGACATTCGATATTATATAGCAAATGTTCAATGTGGAGCTGCATTATCGAGCTGGACAAAATTCTAGCTCGACATAAAATATTATAAAATATCGAATGTCGAGCTAGAATTCCGTCCAGCATGACCTTGCAGCTCGACATTGAAGATTTGCTATATAATATCGAATGTCGATCTAGAATTCTATCCAGCTCGACATTGCAGCTCGACATTGAATATTACCTATATAATATCGAATGTCGAGCTAGAATTTCGTCCAGCTCGACATTGCAGCTCCACATTGAAGATTTCCTATATAATATCGAATATCCATTTAGGATTCCGTCCAGCTCGACATTGAAGCTCGACATTGAAAACTTGCTATATAATATCGAATGTCGAGCTAGAATTCCGTCCAGCTCGACATTGCAGCTCCACATTGAAGATTTGCTATAAAATATCGAATGTCGAGCTAGAATTCCGTCCAGCTCGACATTGCAACTCGACATTAAATATTACCTATATAATATCGAATTTCGAGCTAGAATTCCGTCCAGCTCGACATTGCAGCTCGACATTGAATATTACCTATATAATATCGAATGATGAACTAGAATTCCGTCCAGCTCGACATAAAATATTATAAAATATCGAATGTCGAGCTAGAATTCCGTCCAGCATGACCTTGCAGCTCGACATTGAAGATTTGCTATATAATATCGAATGTCGATCTAGAATTCTATCCAGCTCGACATTGCAGCTCGACATTGAATATTACCTATATAATATCGAATGTCGAGCTAGAATTTCGTCCAGCTCGACATTGCAGCTCCACATTGAAGATTTCCTATATAATATCGAATATCCATTTAGGATTCCGTCCAGCTCGACATTGAAGCTCGACATTGAAAACTTGCTATATAATATCGAATGTCGAGCTAGAATTCCGTCCAGCTCGACATTGCAGCTCCACATTGAAGATTTGCTATAAAATATCGAATGTCGAGCTAGAATTCCGTCCAGCTCGACATTGCAACTCGACATTAAATATTACCTATATAATATCGAATTTCGAGCTAGAATTCCGTCCAGCTCGACATTGCAGCTCGACATTGAATATTACCTATATAATATCGAATGATGAACTAGAATTCCGTCCAGCTCGACATTGAATATTTCCTAAATATTATCGAATGTCGAGCTAGAATTCCGTCCAGCTCGACATTTCAGCTCGACATTGAAGATTTGCTATATAATATTTTATGTCGAGCTAGAATTCCGTCCAGCTCGACATTGCAGCTCGACATTGAAGATTTGCTATATAATATCGAATGTCGATTGTCGATTGCCGATGGCAGAGCCAACTTCACACACATAACAGTTTTTTAATGCGTTGCGCTTATCTTTATACATTTAAAGGAGGTCATTGCTGCTAATAAAATGACGAATTGCACGTTAGGAAGCATTTTTTAATTGTTTAAGATGATAGCATTCTTCGTGCTACAATGTAAGTTGGTCAGACATTTGATTGTAATGTTCATACAATTTCCAGCATCATAGTATATATTTGTCAGTACTTCTATGCATTGATTAATACCATCGTCCATTGTTGGTAAAATAATTTATTTAAGTATTATGAGCATGAAATTACACTATCAAAATTAAAATATGAATCTAAAAAACTAACGAATTCGCTTGTTATCATCCACCATGTTTCACATTAACAAATGATATGAAGTGAACTTAAAAACCGCTTTTATGTAAACAGCAATATTCCAACATTTAAACGGAAATGCAATCGAGGGAATGTTGCATTAGCCTAAAAGGTCAAGGAATCGGAGATGTGAGACAACAATACAGGCGCATCAGCAGGTGCTACATTATGTCGAGAATTACAGTAACACATTTGAACATTAAATGAGTGCAAGTTTAAACATTCGAAAAGTATTTTCAAACGAGACTATTTTAATCTTGCAATTAGTCCGAGAGTCCCTTTAAAAGCACAATTGATACCTGCGCTTGATGCTGTTCTCCAGACAGACAACAGTACCGCCAAAGCTGTATAGAACATGACAGGAAATGATACACCTCCAAAAGCTATGCTCACAAAATAAGTGCATTAAAACACTGAACAATTGTCAGTGCTTGCAATGTCACGACCTGAGATAAGTATTCATATGTCTGTCTTATCTTCCCATATGTGTGGCATTATACACATTACGAAACGCCTCGTTGCAAATTATATAATTTTAACGACAGCTGTTTCGTAGTCGTTTCCCTTTGGTGGCTTACAGTGCTGACAGCAGATAATGAGATTGCATTTGCATTAGGAATGTTCAAGCAACCTGTTGTTTTTATGTGCGTGTTTAAGAACTTAGCCATGTTAAAGGGATAACAATTATATTGTGAATATATTCTGTTAGCGCCCATAATTATGTATTTTTGAAATACAAAAAAAACAACATTAATAATAAGAGCAATAATGCAGAAAAGAGAAAGGTCAACTATGTTTTAAAACAATTGAAACCACTTTTCACAGACCTAATCGATGCAATACATAGACTCGTACGAGGTCAATTTGTCGAACTCGACAGTACAATAATCGGCACTTGCTAGTTCCGAATTGCCCAGACTCATTCAAAGTTCAAACTGACTACAGCAGACTGGGCTTCTATAACTTTCGAATGAGGTCACGACACATTGCCAAGTACCGCATTCACTTGTACCCACGTTTAATGACGTCAACTAACGCACAGGCTACGATTGTAGCCCCAAAGACCCTTGCTATTAAACCCCGCTGTTTTATACTTTGTCTTCACAATTAAACCTTCGCTTTTTCGTTTGTCGCAAATTTTCTTTTCCAATATATCCAAATACTTCAACCTTCCATCTTTGATATAGTGAATATGACTTTATCATTGTTGATCACAATACTTATTTATTACTAATAGCAATGTGAATATGGTTTGTATGTTATAAGTAACAAACTGTGATACAATGCGAACTTTCTTTTCGTATATACAAGTATTGTACCTTCTTATTTCCTTAAACTTTATAATCAACATTATATTGGTTTACTTTTAGTTTATGTTTATGTATATTATGCTATATTATGTGGCATTATGCAAACTACTTAAGGCTGTATGATGCTTTTATCTTCACAATAGGAACAGTTTTCGTTTTTTTACAATTGTTATTCGAATATCAGTGTGGAGAATCATTTTATTGTTTCAGGTGACATAGGGAGTAGAGCAAACGAGTCATTTGCATATTTCTATGTTATTAACTCGCTTCTGAACCTGAGACCTAGCCTGCCGACTACACTATTTCATAAGCTTTCTAAAAATGTGCGTTATTTTCTTTAAGAATGTTTTACTTTCTGAGAACATTCAAACAATATTTTCCAAACACGGCATGCCAACGTATTCATATTTGATCCATTGACAGGCTAACGAAACACATACTTTCGCTTCTGGATAGTGCTAACGCCTGCAAAACAAACATTGTGTTACCTTGAACAAACACTCATGCTGCTTGATATTGACAAATTGTCAAAGGCAACCTGAATAGCAAGTTCCATTTGAATGCCTGCAATAGTCTAAGTGTAATGGCAATATTAAAGTTCTGTTCATCGCTGACGATAACGCAAGCAATACTGAACTTTAAGTATCGTTTTTTGTTTTTTTAAAAACATAAACTATTTACATGATAGATACTTTCGAGAAGTTCGTGGCAAGGCTGACAGAGTTTGCGCTGATGACTCTAACTCAGTGCCTGTTGAGGTCAGTGTCCTACACTTATAGCGGGAAGATACTGAACTGCTCATTGTAGGTCAAGTAGATGACAGGGAAAGCAACCACGTTTGTCGCTTATGGCTGTTGCTTATGACTTCAGAATAAGCGATTGGTATTGAAACAGATACTGAAGATCCCATTTAAAGGCAACACATGGTTTTGAATGATACGCAGTGACTAGATGCCTCTTAAAAATAATTCAAACAATGTTGTATTATATTTCAGACGATAAAAAGAAACCAATGAAAATATCATTGTGTCAAGTTAAGAACTTCACCATATTTCGTTAAAAATGTGTACGTTGACCTACATACATAACACAACTTTTCACGAGTGTGCGCATTAAAATTTCTCCAATACCTTTTGTTTAGGCTGCAATTAAAAGCATATAAGAATAGTTTATTCTTCTTTTACATCGAGAAAGTCACTTCAAAACACCTCAAACGAATATTTTGGACGTTTCAATAACAACTTGGTCAAAACTGTGTACGTTGGCATGCCGTGTTTGCAAATTATTGTTTGAATGTTCTCAAAAGTAAAATTTTTACTCATCATAATCGTTGGAATACTAATATGACAAATACCTGAATCCTTGTCATGTTCACCTTCAGTAAATATGGACGTTTATATGATTGTGTTATGTATTAGGTAAATTAGTTATTAAAGCACTTTCAAACACTTAAAAGACACAAATCATAATTTGAAATCATTTAAACAAGTTTTTATTGCAGGTTATTCTTGTAGATTGCGGATATTAAAATTCATTTAGTAAAGTTTTTTACAAGGGATTCAGCTAGTGATCATGGAGTTGCCAAACAGGATAGTGATTGTGAGATTTATGAAAGAGATAATAAAAATGGGCATAATAAGTTAAAATTAAATCATTCTGATTTTGGCGCGATACCAAGCTCCAGTAAGATTAGAAACTTACAAGGTAGCTAGGTCTGTCAGAAAACCTATACAATCCTTTGTCAAGGAAACGTGTGGTTTCACATGGAGAGGCAAATACCAATGTAGAGAAAACAAACGAGCCTGAGAAGAATCTTACAGATACTAATCGGGATGATGCAAGTTACCTTCTGACGTCTGATCGTTAGTGGCATTTAAACTTTCATTTCTGTCGAGTAGAATAAGCAAACACAGAAAAGAACCATTTCGGAAGATGAAACAACGATAAATGAAATGCCAGTGGTGTATAATGAGATGAATCTTGATTTAATGATGGTGGATACTCTGGATGAGGGCAAAAGACATTTATTGAAGGTTTTAAAGAATGATGACATTGGCTTAGAAAATGACACTCTGTAAAGACGTTTGTTTTACGATAAGAAGTGCGGAATTGTGATAACGACAAACACTGATGGCTTTATTAAAGTCTCATACACCAAGGAGGTATTCAATTGAGCATGAGAAATGTTTTACCATGATCATTTTGGAACCTTAACTTTACAGAATACAGGATGTGCTAATTTGTGTTCGCTTAACTCAGAATAGATACTATTTCAAAAATATATTTTGTTACATAATTTGTCATCTTGCGGAAACATGTAACAGGAGGCATGGAAATGAAATGTTCCAGGAATCATTTAGTCACCAGCGACTTGTAGTCGTGGGGGGACTGTGTACACGTTGTTTTTTTGAATATTTGAATAAATATTGGTTTAGAGAGTAAGTTAAGTATTGATTGTCAAAAAATTGTCTTTGACGGATATTCAGTTATAAGCTTTTTTTGCACATTTTAGAAAACTGGGCAATACAAATAAACTATCTTCATCAACGCCTAAATGTTTAAAATTCTCTTCACAAACAATAGTGTTATAACGTACATGTTTATTGAATTGCATTATTTCTTTAATGGACTAGGAGCCAACTGCTTACCAATTATGAGGGATAGCCAGCATTTGAATGAGAGTATTCCATCAACATATTACTTCTTCAAGGGAGATCTTTACAACGTCAGGATTTCTATCACATATAGAAAAAGTATTGTTATCTGCATTATTATACAATATGCATAAAATATAACCCCAAGTATACTGTTACATTTATTTAAGGAATGAATTGATGCATTGATTTTTGTATCGGGGTATGAACGTATATTTACACCAAAAGTTCATTATATCATTCGAATATTATTAAAATTTCTTCATTTCATTAAGGAAAAAAAACTTACAGTAATTCTTTCTCACCCGCTCTGTAAATAGAACGACCCAACCGTAGCCGGAAACAGTTTTTCAAATGACGTCGTAATAACGCGGAAAAAATCCATCACTTCAAATCACGTTTAAACGTAAACTTGAAACATTTATGACAACAATACATGTATCAAATCATAAATTATCTCCTTCTAACATGTTAATTTATGTTAATCCGGTTCTGCTGACACAATACAAACAAAAACAAGATGAATAAATTTTCATACTCATGTATATTGTTATGCGATGACTCACGATCCGAACATATCCGAAGATGTTGCGTTCATAAGATAATAATTGGAATTCCTGGAAGGCCCTACATTTAAGGAATGGAAGTTGAGGTGTAGATATTATACGTTATAAGAGTACATATTATGACATTTTGTATATGTATACAATAAGCTTATTTGACTAAATAAAAAAAGGAAAGGAATTTACATGAGTGTTTGATAAGCTGTTTTCTGATCCTTACTTTTTGTAATATTTTAAATTAGTTTTGTATGATAATAAGGAATAATCATTGTTTAAACTGTTTATACAAGGCTACCTTATAGATAAAGTAGTTGATGTCATTCAGAAAGATGTTGAATGATAGATACCTTGATATTGATCCTTGTGGCACGCCTAATGGGATCGAGTCCCACTCACTGGTAAATTGACCCGTTGTTTTCAGTTCATAAGATAACTGTGCATAAGTATACATAATGAGGCTCAAACTATCCTTCAATAACATTCAGTCTAATTGTCGTCTTCCGAGGTTCAGGTCAAAGAGCCTAAGTACAATAAAGACCTTGTTGAGAAGGGCCTGGTTCACAAAGGTCCTTTAAACTTTAACCTGCTCTAAAACGTGTCGATGGTGCCGTCGACCATGCCCTACACTCTCGTCAGTACCCGCCGACATTAGAGACGTGGACAACAGTGCCGCAATCGAAATGACCATTACTGTAGATAATTACATCGGAAGTGGAAATGTGTTGACCAAAAGGTGTTGTCTCACTTTTAATTCAACGAACATTCAAATAGACCTCACCGAAAAATGAGTTTCATTTGTTTCTCTTTACACTAGCAATGTACCTGCGAGATAAAAGCTATGTTCATATATCCTAGTACATATAGGTTATTCAGCCACTGTTATGAAACTAGCTTATTGTATCATATTCATCTATTTAATTACACTACCTATTATTTTGCAATTACAATAACTTATCGGTTTGGGGCCATTAGATGGTTCAATTTTTATTGCCTTTGAACATAATTGTAAAAGAATAAAATCACGCTTGTCGCTTCTACAACATTTCAATGCTTTAAGCGCTTTTATCCCCGTATGGTAGAATATCAGGCAATCTCGTAATCGAACAGCAACTTGTTGAAGGCGTGATATAAAATACGGGATTTGTTTCATTTTAAACAGCGGTGCTAAGCTAATATCGCTGATAAATTACTTTTAAGGCCCGACAATTCGGATTTGTATACACCAGTGGATGAGTTAAGTGCAAAACCTAATGTGTTCAACGAAATGTTTAAGAAAGGTATGAAGTGTATGTGCACGTAGCGTCCTTTCGGAAATGACGTCGTTGCAATTAGGTCCTTATTCTGCTTGATTTGATACTTACTAAAGACACAAAATGTGCCTTTAGCTGGTGTCGACGTTTCCCAGTCGGCATATATGTTTATAATGCGGCTCTCTCTATTGTGTTTTACTGACAAAAAAAGCACACTTAAATTATAAATATTAAGTGTATCTTTATGAATACCGATTGCAAATGGTTATCACTTTTCAGAGAGTATAATTATGGCATAAGCAGCGGACATTGTACTTGAAACATGAAAACCAGTTGTGCAAGTCAGGTTAGTAATAAAGTCATGCATCATAATGGTTGCATAGATCACGGGGCAACAGTGCTGGAGCTAGAGTTTGGTAAATAGTAAAGTCATAATAATAGGAGATAAATGTATAATAGTTGGGTAACTTGTTTTTAATTGGTGTAAACTAGGAGGACAAGCACATTAAAAAGAGAATAATTCTTTATTCCAATATAGAAAATACATTTCCAGTGTCACTAGATATGAACTTATTTTTGTTTGCACCACGAGTGATACACTTATATGATTTAAATATATTATGTTTGCCGTGTGTACAATTAAAAAATCGTCAACTTCAATTGGTCTATACATTCAACCTAGTGCAACATAAGAAGAGTATTTAATTGATGAACGTACTCCAACATCTGTTATAATTGAACATCATTCTATAGATACTAATACATTTATTTTTGTTAAGGGTTTTAAGGAATTATTGTTACGCAGTCCAGGTCGATAATGATAATAAAATTAACGACCCGTGAATTTCTTTCTTTTTAAAATCAAATTGGCTTTCATTCATGAAAGTGACTTACACTATGGATAGCAGGAATATATATTATGCATATGACCACCGTTCAAGAAGTTGCTATTACATTATTTGTTTGACTTGTTCGCTAAAGGAGAGTCGAAATTGTGTCGTGTCCTCATATATACGTCGCCTAAGCTTGACAGGTAACCAAATATATTGGTTGTAATCCGGCAATACACATGCATGTGTCCAAGTAGCTAATTAGCCATTCGCTGAAAGAAACATCAATTTATTACACGATAAGTGTTCCATCTACTGGTAAAAAGTAAAAACAAAAATAATAATTCACACACGTTAATATTTAAAACTTCTATGATAAGGCGCCTCTTTTGATAACCGATTTAGTGTTCTTTGTTTCACAAATTTAATAGAAAGTTCTTCAAATGATGTTTTTGGATTTAACTAGACGTCCACCTGTTTTCAATGTTTAAACTCCTTTGTGCAATTATTTAAATTGTATTTCTGCACATTTAGCACCGTCGTCGTGTTTTATATCAGTTGCTTAGTCCCTTGTTGGTATTAACAATATAGACCAAATGAAACTTTGATAATCAAACTATGCAACTTAGTAGAACATTTAAATGAGGCACAATACACAGCTGAAATCACTCTCTGATGCCTTGAATAAGGTCATTGCATTGTAGCACGTTTCGCAACTGGTGCAAAAGACGCAATATTTTTTGTCTGTGAAGTTTAGTTGTTGTAGAAATGAATGCCTGAAAGAAAAATACGGAATTTATATCATAATTGTAAATAACTTGTTTATTGTGACCATACCATTTAATACTTACCCTATTGATGTAATGAAAGTTCGTGTATCTATAATGTCGTTCATCATGTAATTTATCCGTAATTAAGACATAGAGAGTAGGCATTTAGTTGGTTTGAGTGTGTCTAATACATTAAACAGGGCGCTTGAGTTGTAACATAATATTCTTTGGTTATTTTTATGATATAATTATCATTTAATTAAATGGATATTTGTCTTCATACTGAATATTTAATAATTATGATAGGACATATTTGATTGTTTATGAATGCGTAAGTGGTTGACAACCGACTTGGTACAAATGCACAGAAACGCATAAATTGTCATGTTAATTACAATAACGTGTATGCTTTGGGTTGTTAAGCTGTCACATTTGCCTCATATTATTGGTATTTAAGTTGGATGATTTTCTCAGTGAGGTAGAGAGGGGCCGGTAGGGACTCCTGCGTATAGACAGGGTTCGCTCCGAAAGATAGAGAACGTTATATAGTATCTAGAATTTTATTATCATATTAAGAAGGAACATTTTAAATAAAGATAGAACATTGAAACAATTGTTGGTTAATTACTTAGAGTTATAGAAAGTTTGGGAGAGTTATGTGGTTGTTACGCTACACGAGTACACATATAATATCAAAGGAATGCAAACCAGTTTGTGTTATGGTCACAGCATTTTCGTATTCCCCGTTCACCTCTCTTGGTTTCAATTCATCATAAGCGTTTACCTGTCTGTGAATAAATATGGCATTCATTCAATATCCACAATTTCCAATTAATTCTTAATTTGGTAAAAACAGATATGTTGTCAGTTGTAAAAAAAACTCTGTATTAAATTGTATACAGCATGGTTATTCTTACCCAATATCATCCTTCTCTGAAAAGGAAATAAAGATAAATGTGTAGAAATCATTCATTATATAATATTAAAAGGAATCTGTAAGAGTTGTGACGCTGAGAGCTGTAAGTATTGATAAAAGAATAAAGATAAAATTGACTCTCCTTGTTTTATCATAAACATAATGAGTGCATTGGCAATCTTGACCAACTTAATAATAGACCGTATCAGGAAGGTTAACATCCAAGTTCTATTGCCGCGCCTTGCATGGCTGTACCCACATGTGTTTCAAGACAGTGTTAACTCTTGTGCGGTAGGCAACCGAAAACACTTTAAAGATGTTATTGGTAATTCTCACACTATTTGGAGATGTTTTAATATTTTTGAACAAAATGTAATTTAGCGTCGTGTATTTCACGTTTCTGTCGGTCTTTGATAAGTTTGCCTTGTCATTGTAAGTTGCTTTGTTGCAGTGCTCGTTTCGTTGTAAAATTAAGAAGTTGGGAGAACCGAATGTGCATATATTTACATGTGACTCAGCACTTTCAATCTCCAGAAAAGCGGCATTGAGTAAAAATGGGGTAAACCAGGACTTTCTAACTCAACCTGACCAACACTAGGGGTCAATAAATGCACAATTGGTTAAACGAGTTTAAACGCAATTCGTATGGAATAACAATAAATTGGCTCTTCGAGTAATGTTGTAAAGTAGCATGTCATTTTTCATAACGCTTAAGACATGAAACATTGTTACATGGCGCGCCTTTCTATAATATTCATTTATAACGGCACAAGATGTTACATATCAAATTAAATACTATACATTTCATGACGGTGACATCAGTTTGGGTATGAAATAAATTATATGCAGAGAAGACTTATATTTACAAATTGAGAGCTTAACCAAATAAAACGCTATTCCACAATTTTAATAGAATAATTCTCTAATACTCACTTAGTTCTGTATATTCTGGTCGTTCCATAGCTGTCCCAACTTGATCGTAAAAATGATCTGCTTCCACAGGCCTTTGGTATCAAAGATATAACATATAATAAGCCGACTCGTCATTGGATTGTCAGTTAAATTCATGTTTTAACAACAAAGCCCTTCCACAAAACGGTTGTTTACTGATTAATTTATGAAAACAATGGTAGCAAAACGTGTTTTAATTGGTGAAGAACATTAACCTTACTAGGTTAGTGCCGTGGATGGAGGAAGTCAATCTGGCAATGCGGAGGAATTTATCAATTAATTCCGCAGACCCAGATAAACCTTCTCCATCCACGGCACTAACCAAGTATTTTATTTATCCTGTTACTTTGTTTATTTAAACACTATAAATAACATTATTATTAAGTATCTTAAAAATAATGGGGACAACTGTTTTTCCCTGTTGACGTCGGCACACTCGGCATCCATGTTTAAATCGCCCCCAAAATAATTCTCAAAACTGTCCAACTTTTTTTAATACGCTTATAGTCAAAGTAATTGCATTTTAATACGTCAATATCAACAAGCTTTTTGAAGTGTATAATAATGGATCAGTCACCAAACATTATCTGATGATGTAACAATTTTTTCGCAATTCACAGTAAAGTGAGATTTTGTCATATACCACAGAAATGGAATTAACTTTCGTTGAATGCTGCAGTTTTCAGCATTTGCGGGATGGGAAAATATTTCCTGGCCGATTGTTTTGCCTGTGTCATTATTGTGAAGAGTAATGGGACTTTATGGGCGAGTGTTTGTTGAGGTCGGATGTTGGCGGACTATTGATAAGATACTGAAACAATATTTGTCCTTTTCCTCTACATTTCAGAAAAGAAAAAAAAGTCCTTTTTCGAGGTCACATGACCAACTGACTGTAGATAATCATCACGTGGTCTACTATCCTAATAAACTAAAATTTACACGGCACGTTGTTATTGAACCGCAAGTGACAGGATAAAGATTTTTACAAGGCAAGTTCTTCAATTATTCACAAACATCGGATACATTTCTGAAATGTGTCAATAAGGCCTGCAATACTTACACTTCATCCCTTGTCGTAGAATTTTCTTGTTTGACATCTGGAATTTGACAAGTAAGAAGGAAATGTTGTTAAAAAGGCACAGAAGTGTGTTAGTGCACTGAAATAATAGAACCTTATGTTTTAAAATGTTAGTCAGCGGTCTCATTACTTAACATTTAACGGTCCCAACTTAATAGTTTGCAAAATAAGATACTAGTATTCTTTCTGTACCGATTGAAACTAATTAAATGCTACATGTATCCCAAGTAAAACATATTGGTGCTCTTATAGATATCATTTTTCTGTGAAAACTATATTTGAAATTTTTGACTGTATTATGAATCTGTTTGATAAATGTCTATTAACTTAAAGTGACACTCTTATTCAAAATCAATATATACACATGTAAAACAAACATACTTGTCGACTGATACACTCTCAACTACTAAATAAGTTATACATTTATGGAAAATATTAATTACTATTAACAATATTATAACCGTGTATTTATTAGCTGAAAGGCGCAAAAATATAAAATGACTGGTGAATGCCTAAAGATTTACTGCGTTATGCTATGGTTTTATAAGGTAGCAATACCGTGTTTTCTTCACATTTCTTTTAAATTAAACTCGTTATCCTGCATAAGCATCATTGTTTTCGACATTTGCTCATCCTTTTTGGTATATTAAAAAATGTATTAAATGTTTTAAATATTATTTGTGAGTACTAGTGCATCTTTAAATAGATGTGTAGAGACATACTTCTCGAATTCAACTTTGATTTGCGATGACAGTTTATAGAATGTTTATGTCTAGTAGAAATGATGATCGCAACAAGAACAATAACAAGAGCGAATACACCTCCAGTTACTCCTCCAATAAGTGGACCGACACTTGACTCTGAGGTTTCTGAAAGGTCATAAAAGAAGTTCGAGACTGTTTGCCAAGGCTTCATTATTTTATAGATTTTAATAATTGCTCAATATCATTTTACATCAGTAGCTTGTTAGTGGAACACAAACTCATTTTACATGTAAATATTTAAAAACACATAAGTATACACTTCAGTAAATTGACTTTTTGCTTCAACTTATAAACTATAAGGCTATTTTATTTCGAAATGTCCCATTTTCAACGACAGCTAATTGACACTTTTATTTTGTTTTCGGAAAATGCAGTTATGGAAAAATGTATATTACTAAAGCACTTATAGTTAGACAAAAAATAGTTGGTAACAAAATAAAAGGATACAATCATATATAACTTAAAATCAGTTATATTAACCTGTTTAATACCTTTTGTTTTAATGAAGAGACATATTGGAGATATTTGAGAGTTTGCGAAACACAGATTGAAAGGTTGCATTTACGTGCGGACCTTTTTGTGTGGTAAGCCAGTTGACACGTTCGGTGACCTTTACGATTGCGCGAGATCTAATTTGCAATGCATGCAAGCAGTATAAGCAACTTTTAATATTCGATTTTCAAGAAAAACAGATGAAAAGGATTATTACGTTAAGCTATACCCACAAGTAAATACACGAATGAATATAAGATGTATATGCAACAGCCGTTCTGTGTCATCGATGCATCTAAGATCATTTATTCATTTCAAAACTAAAAGTAGAACGATCATATACTACTCGATAGAATACCATAGACAGGTATCATATGCATTCGCTGAATTGCAAAGCAGTTAATAACATATACACGTTCTACGGCGGCAAAATCTGAAGTTTTCGCAAAACTCGAAATAAGACAATGGCGTCGGCGACATGCTATGACAATAATTCGACTTTCGACGAAAAAAATTATAATTAATACCTTTTTGTTTAATTTCAACAGCAAACGAAACGGATCCAATCTCGTTTGTGAATATCACGTCGTATGCAGTAAGATCATTGGTATCTTCTAAGAAAAAAGTAATGAATATCAACCATCCTTTTGCTGGGACCGTTGCTCCAAAAACAGGTAGCTGGATGATTACGTCGATGGTCCGAATTAAAGTTGTGTTTTTAATATTATCAGGAATTCTGGAAATGTTCGTTGAAATCAAACCATTGTTGGAAAACACTGTAATGTTTAACTCCACTGGCTCTTTCAAGTTTGAAAATAAAACATATCTCCCCTTCTTAGTTTTTTTTGGAAGAACGACCACTGGAACATCTAAAATATAAACCTGAGTAAGTAACTACACAGAACAATGCACCAAAAGAAGTACTCATTCAATTAATGTTGCTGCATTTAAGGTTAAGTGCAACAATGGTAAATACTAAGCGAAACTAACATATCGACGACATTAAGCTGATGCTTTGCTGGCTAAAAATCCGCATATACATGTATAACAAATACACGTCTCGTTCTTTTATATTAAACAGAATTACAACCTTTCACGAACATATACGTGGATGATGAACGATATGTATTCATGTCTGGAAAATGAGGTACTCCATTGCTGGCAAAACATGTGAAAACTCCGCTGTGCTCGTAACTCAGATCAGTTAGATTTAGTATGGAGTCACCGCTTGTTTTCCAGTTCCTTGTAAGTATTGAATTGGGCCAATTTTGCTGCCATTTGTAAGTATATAAATCTGGATTCCCATGTGCTGAGCATCGAAGTTGTGTTTGAATGTCCCTCGATGTTGCATTGCTGGCGATCACTTCGACATCAGGTGCGTCTATGTTTAAAAATAAAGCCGTTACACTAGTTCTTATTGTTTTTAACTTATATTTATACCAAAATATGTGTTAACAGATACACGTTTATACATTGATCAAGAAGTTTTTAATTGTGAAAATGAGAACAATTCGCATTACTATATTTTAGCCAATAACGCATGAAATGTTTGGTATATTCGAAAGTATCTAAAATGTCCGCGGATTTGCCTGATTCTTTGACAATTGACTTCGACAATTAACGCTTCTGAGCAACGAATAAATTTTGTGTATATCTATATATCAAAAGGAAAATTGACTCAACCCATATCCGATATGATCCCGACCGTCGTCTCCACAAGGTCTTGGACTCCTGAGATATTTGATAGATATTGTTTAAAACATTAGTAATTTAACGTTACAAAAATGAATCACTTACACTGAACCAGTACGTATATTGTAGATTCTTTCCTATTTCCTGTTACCATGTTCGTAGACACGCATGTGTAATTTCCATGTGTAATTAAATATCTTGTAACCGTATGGAACGATAGTGTTCCATTTGCAGCAAAATAATAATTACTGGAGCTATTTATCCACTTGTAAGTACAGTCAGGCCAGCAGTCTGACTTGCATTCTATGTATATAGATCGATGTCCTTCTATTACGGTAAATTCAGATGGAACACTGATGTCAGGAATTTGAGGCCCATCTACCGGATATAATGTTATAGCATTTATTATATACGATGTACAAAAAAAATAGAATATAATCTCTAAACTACTTTTAAACATTCTTCATGCATTTTTATAACAGGAAAAACACATAGGTTAGTCGTCGAGTTTATTGGAACAAGACTCCGTGCGTGTGCAGAGCAATAAACTAGTTACTTACGTATAACAGTGAACCGAGAGGTCAAACTCCCAGGTGATTCCAAACCGTAGGTTATGTTCTCTGTCGCATAACAGTGAAACGTTAGCTCAGCATCTTCCTTTCGAATACCAACAATTGCAAGTTTTTCTTTTGATAATGAAAACACATATCGTGTGTTGTTGGGATTTTTCTGACCATTGATATACCAGTTGTAAAGTAAGGAAAGCTCATGGTTGCCAGGTACCGTCGTAGATTTGCTGTGACAGGAGATTGTGATATTATCACCAGCTGAGACGTTTTTAGGAACCGCAATGGATGGTTTTTCTGGAGCACCTACCAATAAGAATGATAATCGCAATAAGCTTGTACAAATGCATTACTGAGGTAGTCGACCGTGTACAAGTTCTATACTAATTTACATACCTAAAATGTATAGTGTTGCGCAGGCTTTAATATCGTCTTCGACATTTTCAATTAAATGATAAATGCCCGTATCTTTCACATTCACGTCTTCGAGTGATATAGAAAAATTTCCTGAAGATGTTTTCCCAGAGTATCTACAATTTATAGGAGCGCACATTTCTTCTGTGGGATCTACTATACTCCCATCATATGTGGATATTGTAACGTAAAGCGTCCCTCCTTTTATAATCTGATAACTTCCGAGACCAATCTTCTTTAAAGATGTTGTCAACTGCAACTGCACTTCGCTTCCTGGTCGTTGGAAATACCTTGGTGCTTCGACAGGGCAAGAATTTCTCACACCTGAAAAATCAAATAACATACAACGACTTAATCTCCACATTTTTTCGTTATAATGATACATAGGTGTTACCGCGCAATTTAGTAAGCGTTTTTAATGTACAAATCAACAATTTAGGCTCAGTTTATATTAATATACGCTTTTATATATGTATGCTGCTGTGCATTGATTTATAAACTTGGTAGGATAACATTTTTATCAGACATTTTTTTTACATCGAGTTCGTATGCCCCTCGAGATACGGAAAATATAATATGTTTTGATGACACAGAAGATGCGAAGCAGGCTGAACTTATTTACATGTCTGTTTAAAACAGAAGAAAAACATATCGCTTGAATAAATAATTGGAGGACTTTATTTCTACGGTGGTACAAACAAACCATTGATATTACAAAAACTTGAATACACGTTTGAATCTCATATAGACCCTTTTGTTCTAAAGCTATCAAGTTGTTCTATCAAGTATGGATCAAATAGAATATGAACTTGTTCATTTTTCAGTGAATATCTCCAGTAATTGTTAATGATGAATAATAAATAAAATTATGCATGTATTAAACGAAGAACCTTTCAATCAGCCGATATCAAAGATATCATATGACATTTTTATGTGACGATGTTAATCTTTTGATCATTTCAACTATGGTTTTTCGATTTATCTTTCACCACGGGTCGAACGTTCGAGCCCGATATTTTGTAGTTAAAGTAAATGTATTGTAAAATATATGCATTATTTTATAGTTTTTATTTTTGTTTTAAACTTGTGAGATAATGTTCTTTTTTTTTTTACATGTTCCCTATTGATTATGTTCACGACTGAATATAACCTTTGGAAAAAAGGTAAATGTGTGTTTCGTTTATGCTTCAAAATCGGACCGAAAAAACGGATATTATCTGACCTACAATAAAACGCTTTTGACATAGTTAAGCGAAACTCCATTCCGGAATTAACTTAAGTATTTTCAAAACTCTTTATTTAGTTTGTAGAAGTTTTAATTCTTTACTTATTTCAAAAGCATAACGTTCTTTAAATGTTCATCTTTGAAACTTTGAACTATTTCAGCGCTGTCACGACTGTTTGTTTTATGTTTACAGTGCATATGTCAAAAGACCTTAAGGAAACTTTAACCTTTCACATTTCCTGGGAATGGAAAAGGAGAACGCTGAACAAAATAAGAGGCGTTCGTGGTATGGGAATTTATCCCAACCCTTGTTTCGGATATTTACACTAAAGTGGTAAACATAAGTTCCATTGATCATGCACTTGTACTTATAATCTCAAAATATTACAAATGTGTTTTCTTCGATACGTCTCGAAATGCGGGTTTGTAATAATTACAATAATAAAAATACAATCTCTTTCAAAATATTTAAACTACTAGTATCTAACAGTGTGACACTGAATTGTTTGATGATTTCATTTGGTTTCCGCATTTCAATAAAAGGAGCTTCCCGAAATACATAAATAATAGCGAGATTACATGCCATTTCGCTGTTTCTATTGTCTTGAATGTCTATATGGTCTTTACATTCCGTTTGAAGACTTAAGTACGGCCATACCAGATTAGGTTTATGGATTGCGTAACCTTTCAATTTAAAAACGTTCCCATTAGGCATAATCTTTAAACTCAATTATAATGCAATAAGTTAACGTTTATTTATGTGTTTAGTGTTAGTGTTAGTATTAGTTGTGTGTATACTCCGCTTCCCTTTGTTTTGGTAACGCCGATACAGTTTAAAAGGAGCAATAATAAAATGAGTTGCATGTTTTTATAATACATAAATGTTTCTTTAATCCCTTTGGGTAAATTGATTATAAGGAACAGCTATGAACCAGATCCTTAAAGCAGCATTTATAAGGCGTTTCATTGAAATAAATGGTAATTGTATATTATTAAGAGTATTTTTTTTAAATCATCAGTTTGTGGACAACAACTCAGGAAGTGTTTAAGTAAGTGGTCAAATGAGCTCGTCCTTATGTATATAAGGCGAACTCTGAGTGAGTAGTTTACCTGAATTGGGACTTTAATTCTTGGAAGACAAAGGAGCGTGATCGAGTCAGTTTGATATGTGTGGATGACTCATGGGGGTCAGATGTTCAACAAAGGTACTGCAAGGGCATCTAAGGGTATCCAGAAATTTGCCCTAAAACATTGCGATACCACAAGGACTCAATGATGCAACATATTACTAAAGCTAATACCTAAGACTACCGGGTAACAAAATGCCATGTTGCCTCTACATGCATTGTGATAGTGGTGGTATAAATGATGATCCATACTGTGTTACTGTTGTATAACTGTTTACTGCGGAATTATTGATGTTGGTCAAATGAAAAAGTGCATTTGAAATGCAGTGGTTTAAGATATATTAGGTTCAAACTTAAACTCATTTAGTTTTAAATGTTATGTGATCGGAGGAAGAGTCGAGAAGATTCACTGTCGCAAGTGTGAGGTAAAATGATCTCTACATGATTTCAGAGTGATTTCAGACTTTAAACAAAATCACTCCCTGAAATTGTTATTAATTTTAAGATACACTATTACTCCTAAAATAGATTTAACACATTTAATACAATTGTTTTAATATACCAAAAAGGATGAACAAATTTCGAAAATAATGTTTTCAGCTATTAAATACAGGGTCATTAATATTTTCCATAAAATTAATGCATTATTTAGTAAGTAGCTGAAGGTTCATCAGTCAAAATTAATGTTTGTTCTACATGTGCATGTATTGATTTGAATAAGAGTGTCACTTTAATGAATAAGTTAAAAAGTATCATTTTTAAATATGTTGATTACTGTTTACATTTATTGGATTGTACCTTGAGTTTTTTTATATAAAGTCTTGCTTTATAACAGACCACTTGGTAAATGTTCAACAGTTTATCACCTTTAATATAAATTTAGAATTTATAGTCCAGGCCGTAAGTTGTTAACCTTGATTATGGCTTGATATAGTTGAGTGGGTTAAAACATATGATATTTTAATTTCTAATGTCAAACCTTTCACATCTAAACGTATAGGTTCGCTGTCAGTGTTTGTATTTTCGAAAACCTGGTCGCACTTCCAATAATCTCCGTCACTACCGTTCTGAACGTTGTAGATGGTTAATATGAACACATTGTTGCCGAGACATTCGAAACCGTATAATGTTTCGTTTCCGTAAATTTTTGAACAATTTTCCAGATTTATCCATACTTTGAGAGAATAGGGGCCTTCTTTAACCTTAGAATACCAATTGCAATGTAAAGCAGTTCCAGCCGCGGCATTCGAGCAGGTGAGTGTCAGGTTGCTTCCACGTATAACCGGAACCACGCCACCAGGGGTTAAGACAGACTTAGGGATTTCTTCCACCGCTATAATGGTAATGGCTCATTTAAGATCACGAATGAATAATCTGTTTATGAGTTAACGATCAGCTGAAGTGACATTGACGGTAAACATGTGTTGAAAAAATAACTGATTTATGCATACAGTTTATGTAAACTATGTGCATTTATGTTACAGTTACTTCGTCCTTCATGCCCATTGCTTCGCAGTTTCTTTTTCGATATGTTATGTTTCCATGAAGAGCCTTTAATATCAGTGAAGTTTCATCAGAGGAAAGAAATATCACAAATACTATTCATCCTTCATGTCTTTCATAAACTATTGAATATTGGTAATATTAATTAGGCTGGCTTCTACTGGTAATAAGTAGTTGTTCGATTATTTAGTCGCAGCATTACCGTTTTAAGTTGTAGGGCAGATTTGATGAACAATATAATTATTTTGATATGATAAATAGAAACATCTGCCTTATAGTCCAGACCTTCTGCTGATGGACTTGTGTGTATTTACGAGATTACAGGCTGACTTACGAGGTCGCAGATTTGAATCTGAAGAATAAATGAAATCCGCCTTTTCAATCAGAGGGTAAATCTACACAGAAAATGTATTAGGTTGCAGGGGCAATACTTTGAAAGACATTGACAAGCATACAATCATGATCGCTGACGTAATTTCTTGAGTGAACATTTACAGTTTGTAATTTCCGTAAAAAGTTATTCGTATGGTGTGATTAATGTTGAATCCTAAGTAAAAAAATGTTGTTTGAGTGTGATTGATATGTAAAATATGTAGAATCCTTAGAATTTAGTTTTAGCTTCATTTTGATGTAATTTGCATATTGAAGGACTTCGAAACTTTTGTCAGTATGCCCAACTTTTAAAAGACAAATCAAAATATGAACATTGTTTTTATAAAGCTTTGCTGGATGTTTTAATGTTTTGTAAGTTGGATAAATAATGTTTTAAAAAAGGATTAGCTGAACAATGTCAAACGATTATCTTGACTATCTTTATAGAGAACGGCGCCCAAAAACACCATTTGGAATCGTGCCAATTGTCCATCTGCTACGAGTTCACAATATATTGAATTAAGTTTCATTGTATGCATATATATGTGGTCTATCTGTATTATTCGTTTCTCATGTTCAGTGTATTTTGGTCCTCAGCCTTCAACAACTTAACTGGATTAATGTCTTAAATGTGTGATTTATTTGCTAAAAAAAGGCCGAAAATGAACGACTTCTCTTCAATCTTCAATGCGTTTTCTCGCACTAGTGACTCACATCGGGTAAAGTCCGCAAAATACATGTTATTTATATATACATGTATTTTATATCATTTTTAAAGCAAAGTATATTTTACAAATCAAAATTGCTATGAGAGACAATCCAATAAACAAGGTGTGAGATTTCGAGGTTATTGATTATTTTGAAGAAACATATTTTGCACATTTCTAACAAGGAAGGTAATCTTAGTCAATAATGTTTACTCTCTTTTTTAAGTTCTGTTTTAAACCAATTACCAAGAAGTCACATCACACTGAAAAGTAGTGACAATTTTGATGCAATAAACAAAACAATTTTTTTCTAAATATTGATTGTCAAGAAAAATGTATAGTAAAGTTCTACCAATCTCTGATCAAATAAAAATGCATAAATGCATAAAATTTACACAACTCCTTTTTACACAAAATACTTTGCAAATGCTCTGCTACCACAACCTTGGTCTGAAACCATTTTTAACCATTTTGATGTTTTCCCCCACCCCTATTGACTTTGTTTGCGGGTGCCCAAATTACACCGATTCGGAAGCGACTTGTAAGACGTACATGCATTCTTCCGTTGTATTCAGCACCTGAATCTACGTGATATAGTAAATATGGCTATACGATATCGGATTGTGGGCTCCTTTCCATCATTACATATTTGGAGTTAAATGGTTTTTGATTAGACCTACTTGATCTGCTTTGTTTGTGTAAATTTAAATCGCATTGTTTGTAATTTTTCACTGGATTGGGTAATTTTATTTTATCAAAAAGTTGTAACATTCAGCCATTTTTTATGAAGCCTTATATTGTATCTAGCGTTGCTTAATGTTTAGCACAAAATTGACAAATATATTTAATTTAATAACTGTTTTTAAAAGTGATATTATAGAGATACTCGATTGAATATTCTTTTGGACAAAAAGTACGTTAATCCTTATATTGCAGGTGATAATTTTAAATCGAACCGGTAGTCTTTAGAAAAACAAAACATTGTCCATTATCTTGTTAACCTTTTTTGCTGAAATAAAGAAGAAATTATACACAAAATTATTTCACATAAAGTAACAGAAGCCCGTTTGGATTTGAAACAAAAAGCAAAGACCTAATACCAATGCAGGATCACCACAATGGTGCATTTGGCAGCACAACATTAGTAAAATCAAGCCAATTGCACAAAGTATGATACTAACAACCTGATATCCATATCGCATTAACAAAGCTACAAGTATGTGAGAGATTTACTGAAAACTATAAAAAGTATACATCACCAGTTTTAATTTTTGTTAAAATAAAGTACATATAGCACAACATATAAACAAATATTATGGAATTAAATCGACTTTACGCGTATAAACCACCGAAAAAGGAAATATTACAAACCATACTCACCGTTTTCCTAGTTCAACTTATTTGCACCTTATACGCGATGTCGCCTTCGTTGTTTATTTTTGGTACTGGTTTATTAACCTTAAGATTAAATATATTAAAGTACTTTATTTTTCTGAGTTGTGCTACGTGTCATAAAATCACTAGCCATGACTCAATCATATTAATTTTGTTGAGACGTTACATGGAGTTTATTATTTTCCTAGTCTATGTACTTATATTAGTTTGGATAAGGACAAAAATACAATCACACATATCTTTATCTATAGGATTTAATTAAATGCTAATAAGTCGTAAAATATTTGTTCTTAATGTTTTAAATGAAATTATGCTACTTCATTGTATCCTACAATCAGTTTATTGGCGATTGTAATACACTCATAGGTATATTTGCGATGTTTAAAATTGCCTTAACTGGCTATTACTTGACATCTTTTAATGAGATTGTTAGTTTGTACTTGTGTTTGTAAAATGTGTGTCACATAAAACCATTTTCTTGTGTAAGTTCATTCTAACAACCTTTTAACCATAACTAAATGAATATTATACAATTTAACCATTCAAATAAATTCGCGTAAAGCGTTGACAGGCTATGGACCTGCTACAATTTGTGTCATAGTCATGTTATGCCGAATGAAACGGAAAGTAATGAATATTTCTCAGTTTGTCTCAGTCATTTCAGTTTTGTTAAGGGCAATATTAAGATACATGTACATCAAACATACAGGAAATAAATGTGGGTGAATCAATTCGGTATGTTTATAGCGTTGTGGAAAGAAGCCTAAAACATAAACCTTATTAATATGTCCAATGCATTTTGTTGGGATGCACTTGATTTTGCTGGCATACCGTGCTAGTAAATTAAATAGGCCTAAGTCAAGTTTGAATTGTAGAGTAGATATTACTATAAGTTCCTTAATGCTTTATCCGTAGCAGTGCATTGTTTATGAAACCAAAGCTTCAGATAAGGTTTTATATGATATTGAGAATTACTCCATACTTTATAAGTAACTATTTAGCGTATTCCACATTTCATGATCTCATTGAGAATCAACATTGGACTCTCAAAGTTTTCGCGAAGGAAATTATGAGCGAGCATATACTACCTTTATATGTTTATGTTAAAAGTTATGTTTTACAATTGCATGACTATACTCACAAAACGTTGCAGGTCGAAAGCAATTCAACGCTTTAAGCGCTTTGATTAAACTTTAGAGATATATATTGTGTTACGGTTATGTACACACCTGAATATATCCTGCAAGCTACAATTATCACAAACGTTATTTTCCAGTGTAAACTCGACATGGCTGTATAATCACACACTAGGAAAAGTATACATGCATGTACTTAAATGGTTTGCTCAATAAACAGGAAGTTTAAAACTGACCTTCAAGTTGATGATCTGAAGCATTCATCTGCAGATGTTAGATTGATCGCAAAATAAGCTAATTTAAGTCTAATTTAAACCCTGATTATGAACGGTATATTTAACTGCAAAAAATCTTTCATTATATCAATATAGAACGATGGAGATTATACTAACACCATCATGATTAATGTTCCGAATTGTAGTTGTCTTTAAGCAGTTGTGGTAAGACACTAGGTGGACGGTTCATCATTCTTAAGTCTTAAGCATCGTTACCTTTATCTCGAGTGAGATTGTGCCAACAATTCTCGTACATCAATAATCATCTCCTCAAAATTCGAACCCACCCACGTTCAGATGACTTAATGTAAATGGATCCCTTCACCACTGTCCATTGAGACCTGGTCACATCGACTATACCATATCTGAGTCGCTATCGAATGCACCCTTATAATAGAGTTCGCAAGATGTAATAGCAATGGAGGTATACGTACATTGGGTGTCATCAGTACATAGGGGATATTATGATGGGACGCTTTTCTGGTGACCTGTATCACGTCGAGTTCGGTGTGTAAACACGTATCCGTCGAGACCTGCGTATCCGTCGAGACCGCAGGTCGAGACGGATACATGTTTACTCACCGAACGAGATACAGGTCACCAGAAAAGCGTTTAATCGTAATATACTATTTATTTTTCGGTTTCAATTTGATTTAAATTTACCGCCATCTGTCAAATGCGCGTATGAATTCGAATGTGTTACGTAGTGTTGTTTAATGAAGTCAAGGGAGGCTACTGCAGCGAAACGAAGTCAGAGGTTTCAGAGTTAACTTTATTGAGCAAAATAATAGCAAAATAATTTGTGTTTTAGCAAAATTAACAATTATTATATGTCACAACACACCAAAAAACGGTACTTACTTTACGAGTATACATATATAATCGTCATTTCCTGTAGACGTAACGCGGCCATTTTTTAACAAAGTAAATATTCGTAGGAAATTTTGACGATCATAATATGCAGAATTGAAGTTCGTGAGTCAATCGCTATTTCTATGGATACAATCGCCTTCTTTGTATTTGCGAGCTGCTCATATTTATGAAAAAAAAATTATGATAATAAACAATGATAATGCATCAACTTTGAACTTCAAAATGGCAAACAACTAGTTCACTGAAGTAGCTGTCTAGAAAGATTGGAAGTGTTCACTGCTTCATGCTTATTCTCTATGTTCTTTGAAGAACATGAGAACCACGTTCCTGAATATTTACATGCGTCTGGAGCATGAGTTAAGTTAGATAATTTAATACATTGAAAAGTTGACAGGTTTTACCAGATTTTTTTGGTCACGCTATTAAAGCGAAAGTAGTTCCGAGATTATACTCGCATGATACGGAACCAGGTCACGACAGTATCATGATACGGATTTTTCAATACGGCGTGCTGTATTATCACTAGTGATGAAACGATTATCGAGTTAGCTTATAAAATAACCTTATAGGCGAATGGAAACTGTGACGTAATGACGTCAGCGATGCACCGACGTGCGCGTCACGTAGGATATGGAGAGACGTAAATTTCAATACTTGAACCAACCTCCTATCATTATTGGTTCCGATGATACCTTCGAAATTAGCTCCTCCTTAGGAGCTTTATGGGAGCGCGTTTTGTTTACGAAATGTCGCGAATTTGCGCATACTTTGACACGCTTGAAACCAGTGACCAAATATCATCCCGCACAACCCGAGGGATGCATCTTAAAGGGTTTAGCGTCCCATACATGGAAAAATTGGTCCCAGCCTGGTCACGTGTAGGGATGCTGAGATATCTTCGAGATTGCCAACCCCATTTTAGAGCATTTTATGCTGCATTTTAGCGTATAAAATAACCTTATAGGCGAATGGAAACTGTGACGTAATGACGGTAGCGTTGCGCTGACGTGTGCGTCACGTAGGGTATGGAGAGACGTAAATTTCAATTCCAGAACCAACCTCCTATCGTTATTGGTTCCGAAGATACCTTCGAAATTATCTCCCTCTTAGGAGCCATATGGGAGCGCGTTTTGTTTACGAAATGTCGCGAATTTGCGCATACTTTGACGCGCGCGACACTAGTGACCAAATATCATCCCGCACACCCCGAGGGGTGCATCTTGAAGGGTTTAGCGTTCCCTACATGGAAGAATTGGTCCCAGCCTGGTCACGAGTAGGGATGCTGAGATATCTTAGAGATTGCCAACCCCATTTTAGGGCATTTTATGCTGCATTTAAGCGTATAAAATAACCTTATAGGCGAATGGAAACTGTGACGTAATGACGTCAGCGATGCACCGACGTGTGCGTCACGTAGGGTATGGAGAGACGTACTTCAGACCGATATGACGTCACTTTACGTCACCAGCTGTAACCTGCGCCCTCCCATATTGTTAACGTGGGGACCTCCTTTCGCATTTTTGAACACTTTAACGTTGACGTAGAAGGCTGGGGTTGGGCGCGTTCGTCTTAGACGGCAGCTGGCATGGTGACTACGTTCTTACTTCTGACCGATATGACGTCACTTTACGTCACCGGCTGTCACCTGGGCCCTCCCATATTGCTAACGTGGGGACCTCGTCTCGCGTTTTTGAACACTTTAACGTTGACGCAGAAGGCTGGGACCGGGCGCGTTCGTCTGAGACGGCGGCTGGCATGGTCACTACGTTCTTATTTCTGAGCGATATGAAGTCACTTTACGTCACCGGCTGTCACCTGGGCCCTCCCATACGGTTAACGTGGGAAAATCTAATTGCGTTTTTGAACACTTTAGCGTTGACGTAGAAGGCTGGGACCGGGTGCGTTCGTCTTAGACGGCGGCTGGCATGGTGACTACGTTCTTACTTCTGACCGATATGACGTCACTTTACGTCACCAGCTGTCACCTGGGCCCTCCCATATTGTTAACGTGGGGACCTCGTTTCGCGTTTTCGAACACTTTAACGTTGACGTAGAAGGCTGGGACCGGGCGCGTTCGTCTTAGACGGCGATATGACATTTTCGAATGTCGAAGCGTTTGCTGGAACATTTTGCGTGCGTACGTGCGTGCGTGCGTGTGACATACCTTATAATTAGTATTTTTATTTATTTATTCACCCTGACAACCGTTTCAAAGCAAACTATATTTAATTGTAAAAATAGCATACACTGTCTTATATCAATTGCGTTCTAACCAGGATCGACCAACCAACCAACCAACCAACCAACCAGCAACCATTCAGCTAAACAATCAATCAATCAATCAATCGATCAACAATCAATCATTAAAACGACAGACTCGTAAACGTTTATTTGCCAGTTAAATGTCCTTTTACCATTTCAGTCTTGAAAGATTTCTCACGAATGACATAAAACTTCATACAATATTGTTAATGAATCACAGAAATGAAAACCTTTTTCAAATTGGTAGTGTATTACATAATTTTGGGATCCCCACCGTGTTCAGTTTTTTTTATCTAATTCTATAGAACATTACCACTGTAACGAGCTTTACCATTGTATCTCTCTACCACCAAGAGCCGAGTATGTTACTTCAACTTTATACTCGTTCGTATTAATTGAATTTATATTATTTCACACTTCGATCATTGCTTCTATTAAAGTGTAATTTTGGTTTAACACTTTGTATAAAATCTTGGCAAATTAAATTGTCCTTGCATCAGATTGTGTCATAAGAAAAACTTACTAATTACTAATACGCTTAACTATGATCACATTTTCTCACATATAATAGAGTTATTTACTCATGCCAACTGTTTCTACTTATTTGACAATTTGTTATGTTTAGGAATTCATGTTCAATGAGACTGATAAGATTTTTTATAAAATATTCTTTCTTTAATTTATAATCAAATTTTTGTGGTGTACCGGATTTTTGTTGAAGGCCCAGACTGTTTTTTGCGTGACGTCGGCTTTTAGCTTAGTAATGCAAGATGGCTGAACGTCGTCGAAGAAAAAGCACCGAATGTGTAATAAAATTTGTTTTGCAGATTAATAAAACGGATTTTTCCGGAGATAACTGCTTTAAAAAGAAATAATATGAAACGAAAAGTTATATGAGCTCAAAATAAAAACTATTGTTCTTCTGGTTTTGTTCTGAATCGGTGGGCAATATAATGACACTAGTTTTCGCGATGTGGAACTTCGACTCGCGAGTAATTTTGCATGAATTTTCTCGTTAGTTGGACTATTCGAAGAGAATGAAGAGAGCTAAACTACTCGCTCCAGCACCGTTGTTGTATATTCTTCCATCTTATTCTTAAATCAAATTCAAATTAAAGACCTTGATCGTTCAATTAGTGCATAAAGGTTTCCCAGTTTAAAGTGTTATTATTCAAGCATGTGAAAGTCATGTGTTTATACAGATACATATCGGGCCCATTCCACTTAAAAATACATGATAATTTTTCCAATCTGGAGAAAACATTCTAATCAAAAGTAAATAATGAACATTGCTGGTATGACCTCATTTTTTATTCATAATGATCAACAAAAGATTGCACATTTTGATACTGAGTTTGCTTGACCGGTTGTTTATAATAAAAAAACATATTATTATAAAAGGACAAAAGGTAAATGAGATTTATATTTGAATATTATCACAGAAATATTTGATAGCTGATTACACAACTATTTTCAATTCAGGTTCATGGCGTATTAGCTTCAACTGCCTCTATACATCAGAACCCTTAACTGTCAATCATACTTACTTCTTGCACAGGGCAGAGTCATCTATGAAAAATAGACAATTGAACCAAATCATGGAAATCAACATAATGCTTTTCGCAAAAATAAATGTTTGTATTCACTGTCAAATCTGCTCTACATGATACGGAGCTAAAGTGAATAGGGTAAATCCTCACTTGTCATTGGTCTACAAATATGTGCAAACACCACATGACTTTGGAAACAATTTCAAAAAGATTCTGTGCCATTTACCCTGCTTTTGGCATAGATTCCTCACCCACAGTTTCCCAGCTATTTTCAGGATGGACTATTTACTATCCAATTGTCACTTAGAACCCCTGATACTAATAGTTGAACCAGAATAATGATTTTTTTGTAGAGTAAGGCCAGACAAGTTAAAATCTACCTCCCTTCTTTGTTTATCTAGCATTGCTTAAGTTATCTCTGTTATAAAGGATCTCTGGACCGGAAAAATAAACGTCAGGCAATCACAGAAACAATGTAGCAGTTATGTTTAAAATTGGTGGATCAAGTATCATGGCCCACTTTTAAAATTAATGGTTGCACATTGAAGATGGTACGTCCAGGCCATATTATGGTCTACAGATCTGGATGGGCCAAGGCATTAATTTAAATAGCCTAGCTATATAAAATTCATTTAATGTTGATTGAATGTTGCAGGAGAGTGAGGGGGAACATACAGAGCCCACACTGTCAGAGTATGAGAGCACTGCAGATGAAAGTCGATACACAGAAACAGAGGTACATTATTTTTGTATTAATTAAAATAAAGAATGCTTACACCATTTCCCCATCCCGATTTAATCAGAAGTATAGCATAATCATCGAGAAGTGCATTTTTCCTGATGTCTGATCCTTAATATTAAATTTGAAACTGGTCTCTTTTTTGAAAAAAAAAAGGGTTGAGGTATTGTCATAGGTCGTCGTTACAACATACCTTTACCATTGGTTATATGTATACCCCAAAAAACGTTTTAAGATATTTAAATGAAACTGAATATATATATATATGCCAGAGTTAATACGGGCATGTGTAGCAAAGCCTTATTATATATTTAATGGCTCCTTTGGTTTGAAAATAACACAAGTGTTTGCACTTGCTCATCAACTTTATTTATTTTTCTCAACTAGCAGACACATTCTTTTGTTCTTGGTTTGTTTCAAAATCATATATGAGCAACAATCACGTTTAGGAGATACTTCTGGAATTTAAAGAATTTATAAATGCTCTTTTACACAATTGAAGTGAAATCGTTGGTATTACAAGCAAGGATTTTGAAAAAGTCCTTTACTTAGAAGAAACATTAAGAAACGGACACACATTTTGGAGGGACTCTTTCACCTCAGGAATGGACTCTTGATTGTTGACTGTTGGTTTCCCTCAAGATCTCTGCGAAAATGTGGTGGTGTTGATAATCTAGATTTAAGCTGGTCTGTGATAGCCTTGAGTGGTTGCAGTTTTGTGTTAAAGCTTTAACTGAGGCTATACAGGGCTTTTTCACCAAAAATTGTGAAGAGGCGTAGCCTTTTCATTTTGGGAAATTTTAACGCGTGAAATTCTGCAAATTGGGAAATTTAAATTCGTAAATGTCTCAAAATGGGAAATTTAATTTTATGGACTAATTGGTCTTCAAATAATGTTTAAATTATACAGCATTCTTCTTATGTCAACTTAAAAGATATAAAGAATAAATTGCTCAAACAAATTAATTTTTATTGTAAATTTTTAAAGTAAGATCTTCCTTTTAGGGAAAAATATCTGGGAATTGTGAAAAAAATATCTGGAAATTGGGAAAATATGCCATTTTTCCCAATTGTGAAATAGCCTAATTTCGGCCCCTAGCAAAGAAGGTGAAAAAGCCCTGCTATATGTATGAAACATGGAACACATGATGCAAGAGACATTACACACATCTATAACAAGGCACATAACTCCTAAGGCCTAAAAAAAATTTAATTTTTTTATTAGGCTTTATATAAGAATGTCATTTTCATCATTGGAGAATAGTGTTAAAGTCATCTCATGTATAAGCATTTAAGGTTTTAAACTCCGTATTTAAAAACCAAAAAAAACAACAACAAAAACTCTTTTTTTTAAGTTTTTCAATTTTTTTTTCAAACTGACTATAAAAACGGTAGGGTCGGCGCCTATTCCGTAGGTAGGGTCGGGTAACCCGAACCAAATGTATTTTTTTTTAGGCCTTACTGGTGTACACAGACAGGTGTTTCATGCTTCATTTTACCTGTTATCAAGTGTTTGAAAACACTATAACCTAAGCAAACGTTTTCACACTTGAACATTTCAAGTATCTCATACATTTTGATACATACTAGAAAACAGATTAAAGGAAAATTAAGTACTACGTCAAGTCTGGTATCTTCCACATCTGAGATGGAAAATTTATTTTGCAGGGAACTGAAGACAGTGATGAATATGTGACGGAGGAGGAAGAGACTGCTGAGGAGGAATCTGATGGGGAGGAGAAGGGGGATGGGGGGAAGGGGGATGGGGGGAAGGGGACAGTAAAAAAAGGGGATGGAGACATTGATGGGGAACGACAGAGTGGCGATGGTGAGGTAAGGATTAAAAATTAATGTATATAATGTAATTAATTAGAGTAATCTCTTTCAAATGATTCTTAAATTAAAGAAGTCACAATACAGCTTGGACGGCAATCATGTGATAAATAAAACCCTTCTGATAATCATTCAATCAGTTATGGTTAAATAGTAGAAATGTGACTTTTAACATATTAAGTAAACATATAATTCCAAAAGGCAAAATAGTAGTTCATGCCTTTTTAAATTGAAGTAAAGAAAAAGATAGCTCTATGCTCTGGGGTACCTGTTGTGCAATGTTTAATTGATTTCTTTCAAATTATAATATCATATCAATAGAGATGACACAGAACATTTCCTGATATATATACAACTCTTAAAGCTGCATTCTCACAGATATACTATTTTTTGCAACTTTTTATTTTTTGTCTTTAAAAGAGTGATTTTTGGCGTAAATATCTGCAAACCAATGATAAAAGAGTGCTGGAAAAAAATCAGATCCCAGATTTGCATTCCGTTCGAAAATTAATGTTTTATGGCTTAAACCGTTACAAAAGGTTTAAGAAAATTGCACAAAACATCAATTTTTTAACTTGAATATTAAAATTTGCGATCTAATTTTTTGTCACCAGTCTTGTATTATTGGTTTCCATGGATTTCTTCCAAAAATTTGCTTGTTTCAAGACAAAAAAGCTTTAAACCAATGGTGATAACTCTTGACAAACAAATGCATTATATAAGAGGGTGGTCTACATCAAATCAATCATCATGTTCATTAAGTCAGAGTGCATAATCCATGTAAACAGTCATCGAAATTAGACTTTTGGATGAACAAGCCCGAATTCTTATACTATTGCTTCAGCCTTGGCATCAAATTTTTGAACAAGCCCTGCTATATAAAATTCAGAATTTGAGCAAGCCCGAAAGACATTTTACCAGTGCAGGGCTTGCGGGCTTGTGCTAATTTCGACCACTGCGTAACAGTTTTAACCTCAAATATATTGGGGGTTATTGAGCGCAACATGAATACCAGTAACTGTGGCGAACATAATTGTTTGTCTATTTGAAAGTGGGAGAGCGTTTTTAGATTGAATGCCGTCTGTTCGACACACTGTAATATTGTTTCTTGGATAAATTAATTTCAGCAACACAGTAAAATAATCTAAACATTTTATTCTTCGTTAACAATTTTATAATACCGTTTTACTTAGTGAAATTCTAATAAGAGCTGGTTTAGAAATATGTTTTAAAGTCCCAAAGTAAAGTCCAATGTTGAAGTCTGAAGTCTAAATCTCTGGTCTAAAATCCAAATCAAATCTGATGTAAGAACATGAAACGTTCGTTTATATATGAGAGTTCATCCGGGTAACTTTATTTAACAAAAGCTCCGGTGCTCCGGTGCACGATAAAGTCCTGATTCATATGGAACGGAGTCTGCTCCGAACACCACGTGTCTATTTGCTCCGTTTGGAGTACGTCAATAACTCCGCCTATCTGGCTAATTCTTAAACTTGAATTAAGTTAACTTAAACTTAACAAAATAAACATAACATAACAAAAGCATTTAATTAGAAACTAAATCGTTCACGACAGTAACAGTGTATTTCTCTCATCTTTTTTTGAAGTTGGAAATAACTAATATAATTAAATGGGGCCTTATAATTGTACAAATTATTACTCTAAATTGTGACAAAGGTCAGATTTTTTAAGCAATGTTTTGTTGAAAAGTTGCTATAAATGGGCTTACTATATGACGTAAAGCTATATATATATACTAACATTGGAAAACAGTTAATAACATCATTATGACAAAATGATGGAGGGATATGATGGGAAATTTGTTAACACATTTGTAAAAAGGGAAGTCTTTATTGAGTTGAGTTGTGATTGGGGCTCAGTTGTTGAGAGAACATGAACTGTAGTTAACCATATAGATTTATGGTTGTGAAATTTGGTTAGAAACGTTTATGACATTTCTGAGTTATTGCATGACTCATGCACTATGTATTGAGCAGGAACAGCCAAAGTTAGATGATGATGAAGATCGCCAGAATCCAGCCTATATCCCAAGACGAGGGGCGTTCTATGAGCATGACATGCGACTGGATCCCAATGATAAAAGTGAACCACCTGCTGAGCAGGAGGATAAAAGGTTTGGAAACCTTTTATTTGAGAATAAGGGCTATTCCAGTAAAACATATGTCCCACCCCAGGAAGGCACTTTCAAAATGGACCATCCCCCTTCAGAAGTTTATTTGATGAGAAAAGAACCCCCTTTAGAATATTTTTTGAGCAAATTCGGACCCCCTTGAGAAGTTTATTTTTTTATACGTCTATATGCAAAGATTATTTGCAATTACTCTTTTGTAACTCTTTGATCAGGTGAGCTATATAGGACCTTATAGCTCACCCTAGTTTCTAAGCCAATCATCACCCAGAGATTTTCAAATCTTTGCTCGAATAGGTTTCATATAAGATCACATCTGCATCCAATAAGTTAATTATTATAACTAGGTCAACAGACATGGTGCGCGCCAAATGAACTTCGAGCAGCCAATGGGCACGCTGTATACGGCCTTGTTCGATGATTGGCTTAGAAACTAGGGTGAACTATAAGTCGGTTACAGCTCATGTAATGGAAAATAACAAAACTTATTACTGGGATTTCGCTTGTAATAAATTTTGTTATTTTCCATTAATAAATTTGGTTATTTTCCATTATATGTTTCTTCATATGTTGCTATAAGTGCATATTAAGCCACATGAGGCTGAAACTTTCACCCATGTAATTATATACAACCTTAAAATAACTTGTGGTCGAAATGTTAAGGGGACGAAACATTCGGATTTATAACATTTACGCAATACGTACAAATTATGATTTCTAATAAAATTCTAGACAACTGTTGTCAATTTCAGGGGTCGACACTAACCATTTTTCCAAGGGATCCCGAAGGGACACCAACATTTGAAATCAGGTGTCCCTTCCTGAAATTAGGAGTCCCTTCCACTTTTTACATTTTTTCATTGTTGAGCCTGTTTTAATATTAAATTCAACATCCTTTTACTTTTCAATTTGTAATGCAAGTATAAACCACCATAATTATTATACATGTTTTCAGCAGCATGTAATGACAGGTTAGTAGCACTGAATGGCAGTGAGGTATATTTTGGTCTCTAAGTTGGTAGATTGGGTTCAAAAGCGGGAGAATGTCTAAGTCCCTTTTGTTTTCAGTCAAAAACAGAGATGGATACAATGTAAACAAAAACTTGATGTTGTTACTATTTTTAGATTTTTGGAAAATACGCATAAAATACATCATGGTTCAGGGTCTTGTCAAATGTCGGTGCTTTTCATTAAGAAACTGTAGGAATATTACATCTGGCTTGTGAAAACTCCAATCAATATTTAGTAGAGCTGTTGATAAATCAATCAGACTGCCCAACAGTCGTAGTGCATACTGGAAGAGCAGACGACCAAAAATTGTGTATACATGTTAATTTTCGCGCCAAAAAGTCATAAAATTTTATAAATTTAATTGAATTAATGAATAAAACCCTGCAAATTTTATTTCTGTTATTTTTTATCAAGGCATAAAATATATGTCTTTAAAATTAACAAAGAATATTGATAAGTTGAATGCCAATTAAAAAAGAATGCTGAATGTAGGATGCAGTTCTTTTGTGTCGTAAATGTTACTGTAAATACTCAAAGGTCGCATCATATTATATAAAAGGTATCATCAGAGTTGGCATCTTTTTGGGCGGTTCTGACACATAAGCAAAACAATTCCACATAAGTATTTTACCGATAATAAATCTCTGTCAGCTCTGACCTTGTTTAAAATGTAAACAACAAAACGGAAGCGTTAACCTGCATGCGCCTGTGAAATGACCTGTTTATTTATAGATTCATGACGTAACTATAGTCAAATAGTCAGCTATACTTTCGCTTTGATGAGTCCGATAATGATAATTAATAATATTGTTTTGACATGTGCTGTCAAGAAATTTAGGGAGCCCGAATTTAGGTAATAAATTAATTAAATGCTACTGATTTATTGATATTTAGCGTTTATCAGTCAGAAATTTAAAGTGTCCCGACGGAATACCGGACTTCGAAGTTCAGGTGTCCCTCCTGAAAAACTGGTGTCCTCGGGATCCCGGGACCCCGTTAGTGTCGAACACTGCAATTTGGTATACTTACCACGAAACGTATCCACACATGCGGCGCAACTATTGGTTTCTAGCCAATTTTGTAGGTTGGTCTTCGACCACGACTTTACAAATTCTGGCGCCTCCGCCATCTTGTTGTCAAGGGACGCAACTTCTTCTGATTTCCGGTACCGCGGAACCGACTCGTAATATCGCGAAAATTTGTATCCAAACCAATTCTGTACACGACGTTCGGTAAAATATGTTATATGGATAAAAAAACACCCGGTATTTCACCATCGGGCAGTGAATATAAATGAGCAGATACGGTCAGAAGCAAAAAAGAAAATGACGCCCCCCTATAGAAGCGAAATTGGACTTATCACCACCCCCTACAGTAGCAAATTAAGAAAAAGACCTACCCCCTACAGAAATTTCTTTATTTTGCCGTCCTGGGGTGGGACATATGTTTAACTGGAATAGCCCTAAGTGGTAATCTTTCATTTTAAGAATAATTTGGAAACTTTCATTTCGACGAATAAAAGGGGAAACTTTCATTTCAAGGAATAATAGGGGAAACTTTCATTTCAAGGAATAATAGATGAAATGTTAATTTCAAGGAATAACAGGGGAAACTTTCATTTCAAGGAATTATAGGGCAAACTTTCATTTCAAGGAATAATAGATGAAGTGTTCATTTCAAGGAATCAAGGAAAAATAGGGCAAGCTTTCATTTCAAGGAATGATAGGAGAAACTTTCATTTCAAGGAATCAAGGAATAATAGGGGAAACTTTCATTTCAAAGAATAAAGGGGAAACTTTCATTTCAAGGAATAATCAGGGAAACCTAGATTTCAAGACCAATGATTTATGTTTATAGAACTTTACATTTTACAGGGTTGCGAATTTTACATTTTTTTTCTATTTATTATCAGAGATTGGAAACCAATCAATGATCAAAAACTTGTTTGTCAAATGTTTCATGTACAAATACCCCCTTCCTTTTTTTTGTACAATTACTTATGTTATTTTCATTTATTTGGCATTGATTTAGGAGATTGATAACAAAAATATTTGACTAGCTTAAAAGGAGGGTTAATTTGATTGATGAAAGTTTGGAAAAAGTTGTTGTTGTTGTTTTCGAAAAGACGGTAAAAATGGTAGATGATTTAAGGTAACTGCACACTCAATTTTGTGCAGGAAGAGGTTTTGAAACTGACAGCATGAAGAGATAACTGAGTAGCCATTTACCTTAATGATAATTCTTTTCAGAGCTAAAGGGAAGCTATGGAAAGACGATAGCAAGTGGGGCCATGACAAGTTTGATGCCTACGATCAGGCGCCTAAGTCACGCCAAGAACTCATCGCCATGTACGGTTATGACATTCTACAATCTGATGTCGCACCAGAAGCCCCACCAAGGCTGGGAGGAGGAAGGTATTCAAGTTGATAATGGCATTTTTAGCTTGACTATTCGAAGAATAAGGAGGGCTATGCTACTCGCTCCAGTGTCCAGTTAAAGTTTTAGGGCAAGTTGGTATTTTCACTTATAAGTCCAATACCATCATTCAATTTGCTTAATACTTCACACAGTTGTTTATGGCCATCACATAATGAGGTTAAATAATTCCATATTATCCTTTATACAAATTATGGCCCTTGATTGACTTTGGAACTTAGGTTGAAGTTTTAGGGAAGGTTGGGATATTTACTAATAAGTTCTATACCCTTCATTCAATTGATTTTATACATCACACAGTTGTTCAGGACCATCACACAATGAGGTAACATAACTCCGTATTATCCTTAATACAAGTTATGGCCCCTGATTGACTTAGGAACTAAGGTCAAAGTTTTAGGGCAGGTTCAAGTTGTAGGGCAAGTTGAGATTTTAACATTTATATTTTTACTATTAATAGAAAAGTGGTTGGTATTGAGTAACGTTAGTAATGGTAAAAAAATCGCGAACAAGCAAGGTATATACAATAAAAATGCGGTCGTTGGAAGAAGCCCTCGTTTGAGAACCTGCGTTCCCTTGAGGTCGGACCATATAAATTATACCTACGCTGCATTGAAACCTTATTATGCCGAGGAGTCAAGCAATATACTCAGTCCCAAGTACACAAATCATGCACAAAACCTTATGGCTCCCTCGAGGTAATAATTTCACACTTTTTCGTGAACGCGTGTTCAAAATAAACAAATAATTGCTAGGTATAAAAATTTTCGCAAGTTGTAAAAATTGCAATAACAGTTGAAAGGCAATTTGATAAAGTGTGAAAAACCGTTTAACACTGTTAAGGCATGCATGACCGATATTAGTTGATATGGGCATTTTAGAATTATGAGAAGTAAACTGTGACAAGTTAACTGTTAGAAATTTAAATGAGTAATAAAAATATGAATGAACACTACCAAATCGATCCAACATCGGAATCTCTGAAAAGAAATCCTTCTTGTCACTTTGCTTTGCAATATGGCAATTTTGTAAAAATAAAAATTTCTATTTATTCATTTTTTTGATATTTCTTTTACATTTAATATTAAGAATACATATAGTATACAACACCCTTTGAACATATGAGCGATTTCCACAAAGCAACACATATTCGGTGTCTTTGTTAACAGACGACTTCAAACTTAAAATGCACTGAAATATATTTCATAAAAGATTGGAGAATTGAAATTGGGTCGTTCGAGACATCGGTTTCCTGGAGGTTAAGGCTCGGTCCCCGCCGACCTATAGCGATCGCAGTTTTACTGTATAAAGAGTTGATAGAGACCTTTCATGAGATTGTGTTTTGGGCCCCTAAGTGTTATGGTCATTTTTATTATGCCCCCGAAGGTGGGCATATTAAAATCGCACCGTCCGTCTGTCCGTCCTTCCGTCCGTCCGGCTCTGTAACTTTCCCTTGTATGGACAGATTTTAAAATAACTTGCCACATGTGTTCCACATACCAAGACGACGTGTTGAGTGCAAGACTCGTGTCCCTACCTCAAAGGTCAAGGTCACACTTAGTGTTTATTTACAATGGAGTGCTGCATATAAGGACATAGAGTATAGGTTGTCGTGTCCGGGCTGTAACTTTCTCTTGTATGGACAGATTTTAAAATAACTTGCCACATGTGTTCCACATACCAAGACGACGTGTCGCGTGCAAGACCCGTGTCCCTACCTCAAAGGTCAAGGTCACACTTAGTGTTTATTCACATTGGAGTGCTGCTTTTAAGGACATAGAGTATAGGTTGTCGTGTCCGGGCTGTAACTTTCTCTTGTTTGGACAGATTTTAAAATAACTTGCCACATGTGTTCCACATACCAAGACGACGTGTCGCGTGCAAGACCCGTGTCCCTACCTCAAAGGTCAAGGTCACACTTAGTATTTATTCACAATGGAGTGCTGCATATAAGAAAATAGAGTATAGGTTGTCATGTCCGGGCTGTAACTTTCTCTTGTATGGACAGATTTTAAAATAACTTGCCACATGTGTTCCACATACCAAGACGACGTGTCGCATGCAAGACCCGTGTCCCTAACTCAAAGGTCAAGGTCACACTTAGTGTTTATTCACATTGGAGTGCTGCATATAAGGACATAGAGTATAGGTTGTCGTGTCTGGGCTGTTACTTTCCCTTGTATGGACAGATTTTAAAATCACTTGCTACATGTGTTCCACATACCAAGACGACGTGTCGTGTGCAAGACCCATGTCCCTACCTCTAAGGTGAAAGATACACTAAGTGTTTATTCACAAGGGAATTCTGAATATAAGGACATAACAGTGTAGGTTGGCAGGTATGGGTGGTATTTTTTTATGTTCAGAGTCAATTTAAAATAACTTGCCATATGTATTTGACACGTAAAGGCAAGATCAACTTTTCATGTACTGACCTTGTTCATAGGTCAATGTCACATTCGGGGGCATTCGTCACATACTGTGACAGCTCTTGTTTTATTTATTTTTATTGCTTTTGACAGGCACATACATCATTATTGTATTCACTTCTAAGTCAAAGCGGCTTAGTCGAGTGCAACTCTTGTTTAAAGTGCATTATCTTTGAATTCCCTCTGACAGGCAAAAACAAAGATTAATTCTTTTCTTCTTCAAAAATAAGGAAGAATTTTAAAACTCAGTCACATTTAGACAAGTACATGTATTAAGAATACATTATTTGTCATATTTAGAATGGTTGTTTGAAGTTAGGAAATTAAAATTAGGTGGTTAAATTGGAATTTACCTTTAAAAGAAAGAAGCTTGTTGCTCTATGCAGGGTTCCCGCTGGCGATCGCCATTGTCGCCATTTGCGACAAAATCGCAAAAGTGGCGACAAGTTTTCAGATTTGGCGAATTTATGGCGACAACGTTTTTTTTCTAAAATATTTTCTTAAAATGACGTAAGTGGTGCCCATGCGGCCTGCATGATAATCGATTCTGTCACTGTCATAAATCAAGCGCATCTGCTGGTGCGACAACAAAAATTAATCCAATAATTAGGGCAAGCAGTCACAGCCCAGTCAACACATTGCTAATTATTGCAGAATGTTATTGCTTTCACGGATAAACAATGACATCCTTTAACTGTTATGTCTCTTATTAGCAAAACAATTGTAATATTTAGCTCAACAGCTTTGTTGTTGCGTAATTATCGTGTTAGTTTTAAAAATGCAAATCATAGAATTTTATGTTGTCAGAAAGTCACGTGATATGCAAATTTCGTAATGATGTTTACGCGCTAAAAATACATTTGTTTTTGTTTTTGTCGCAATTTGTAATTGCTATTAATGCAGCATTCTAAGGTTTCAAAAAGTGTCAAAAAGATTAACAGAAATCATTGGGTATGCTTACAAATAAATAGAATTAAACCCAATTTGATAAGGCTTCTAATAATGTGGCTGGAGTAAAGGGTAGGTAGACGAATTTCCATTAGGAAAGTTATGGCCCTAGTTTGACAATGTACATTTGTTTGAGTTTCCATTTATTTTAAATTTATCTCATAATTTCACAATTATATTCTTTAATGCTATGACACTATTGTATGCAGGCATTAGACTGAAATCAACATATTGATGTTTATGTCACATTTTTTGCCATATTTTCATATTTTTAATGCCCCCGAAGGTGGGCATATTAAAATCGCACCGTCCGTCCGTCCGTCCGGATCTATAACTTTCCCTTGTATGGACAGATTTTAAAATAACTTGCCACATGTGTTCCACATACCAAGACGACGTGTGGCGTTCAAGACCCGTGTCCCTACCTCAAAGGTCAAGGTCACACTTAGTGTTTATTCACAATGGAGTGCTGCATATAAGGACATAGAGTATAGGTTGTCGTGTCCGGGCTGTAACTTTCTCTTGTATGGACAGATTTTAAAATAACTTGTCACATGTGTTCCACATACCAAGACGACGTGTCGCGTGCAAGACCCGTGTCCCTACCTCAAAGGTCAAGGTCACACTTAGTGTTTATTTACAATGGAGTGCTGCATATAAGGACATAGAGTATAGGTTGTCGTGTCCGGGCTGTAACTTTCCCTTGTATGGACAGATTTTAAAATAACTTGCCACATTTGTTCCACATACCAAGACGACGTGTCGCATGCAAGACCCGTGTCCCTACCTCAAAGGTCAAGGTCACACTTAGTGTTTATTCACAATGGAGTGCTGCATATAAGGACATAGAGTATAGATTGTCGTGTCCGGGCTGTAACTTTCCCTTGTATGGACAGATTTTAAAATAACTTGCCACATGTGTTCCACATACCAAGACGACGTGTCGCGTGCAAGACCCGTGTCCCTACCTCAAAGGTCAAGGTCACACTTAGTGTTTATTCACATTGGAGTGCTGCATATAAGGATATAGAGTATAGGTTGTCGTGTCCGGGCTGTAACTTTCTCTTGTTTGGACAAATTTTAAAATAACTTGCCATATGTGTTCCACATACCAAGACGACGTGTCGCGTGCAAGACCCATGTCCCTACCTCAAAGGTCAAGGTCACACTTAGTGTTTATTTACAATGGATTGCTGCATATAAGGACATAGAGTAATGGTTGTCATGTCCGGGCTGTAACTTTCCCTTGTATGGACAGATTTTAAAATAACTTGCCACATGTGTTCCACATACCAAGACAACGTGTCGCGTGCAAGACCCGTGTCCCTACCTCAAAGGTCAAGGTCACACTTAGTGTTTATTCACAATGGAGTGCTGCATATAAGGACATAGAGTATAGGTTGTCATGTCCGGGCTGTAACTTTCTCTTGTATGGACAGATTTTAAAATAACTTGCCACATGTGTTCCACATACCAAGACAACGTGTTGCGTGCAAGACCCGTGTCCCTGCCTCAAAGGTCAGGGTCACACATAGTGTTTATTCACAATGGAGTGCTGCATATAAGGACATAGAGTATAGGTTGTCGTGTCCGGGGTGCAACTTTCCCTTGTAAGGACAGATTTTAAAATAACTTGCCACATGTGTTCCACATGCCAAGACGACGTGTCGCGTGCAAGACCCGTGTCCCTACCTCAAAGGTCAAGGTCACACTTAGTGTTTATTCACAATGGAGTGCTGCATATAAGGACATAGAGTTTAGGTTGTCGGTCGTGTCAGGGCTGTTACTTTCCCTTGTATGGACAGATTTTAAAATCACTTGCTACATGTGTTCCACATACGAAGACGACGTGTCGTGTGCAAGACCCATGTCCCTACCTCTAAGGTGAAAGATACACTAAGTGTTTATTCACAAGGGAATTCTGAATATAAGGACATAACAGTGTAGGTTGTCAAGTATGGGTGGTATTTTTTTATGTTCAGAGGCAATTTAAAATAACTTGCCATATGTATTTGACACGTAAAGGCAAGATCAACTTTTCATGTACTGACCTTGTTCATAGGTCAATGTCACATTCGGGGGCATTCGTCACATACTGTGACAGCTCTTGTTTTATTTATATACTAGTCCATATACAATGTATTTTGTCAATAGAATAACAACTTGCTAATATCTTGTGCTTCATTTACAACAGAATGTTATGTTTATGCACGACAATGTGCTAATTAAATGCAATTTAAGGCTCTTAAAATGCTTAAACCCCATGAGCTTGAGGGGGCTTTGCCGCCTTAGCCCCCACAAGGGCGCTGCCCTGGACCCGTAAGGGGGCCTTTCGCGGCCACCTTAACCCCCCCACGAAAAAGTGGCGACAACTTTTTAGTACCCAGGGGGAACCCTGCTATGTCGTCAGTTTCTGCCCTGTGATTAACAGGTTTTGATAGATAGTGCAAAGATTATAGATAAACGGATGAGGTTTTAAAACAATCCTTTTTTGGCCGTACCAGACGAGGTGGGAGAGACAGAAAGCAGCAGTTTCAAGACTTCCTTCCCGAGGATGGAAACCGTCGCTCTAGTTACGGGAACCCTGGACGTGGTCGTTATGGAAATGACAACATTGAGGATGACAGAGGACCAAGGTCTTCTAAGTCGGACAGTTATGTGAGAGGTGGAAGAGGGGGTGGTCGAGGATTTGGTAGAGGTAGGATAACAATACCCGGTATTCATTATTGAGGGTATTCTTTTCTTGTTATATAGGCCTGCCCTACCATGGGTATAAATGGATGGGTATTATTGTGGTCTGACTGTAGTCGAAATTAAAACAAGCCCGCAAGCCCTGCACTGGTTATATGTCTTCCGGGCTTGTCCAAATTCTGAATAATATATAGCAGGCCTTTGAAATTTGATGCCAAGCAAGAGTATAAGAATTCGGGCTTGATAATCCTAAAGTCTAATTTTGATGACTGGTTTGACAGCATTCACTAAGTGGTCACGCTCTGACTCAAGAAGCTGTTTCTGATTATCACTGAATGGAAACAATATGTGTATGGGCATAATATCTTGGCCAAGCCATCAATTACCGGCCATGTCACACCATATATTTTAATAATAATTGCCCTTAAATTACACAAAACTTTAAAACAGTGGCAATGTGACACTCATGTTCCTTTTGGGCGGAATTTTGACATTTTTGGATTGTTTAAATTTGGGAAGGGTTTGATATTCACAAAGCATCTAGTTAAAAAATCACATAATAATCATTTACTACTGTTTATTATTGTTAACTGGGGATGTGACCTTGCAGAATAGGCGAAAACAAAAAAATGAAAAAGGTTGTCTTAAAGCTGCACTCTCACAGTTATAGTGTTTTTGCAATTTTTTTTATATTTTGTCTTGGAAAGAGCAAATTTTTGCTTAAATATTTGCAAACCAATGAAAAATGATTGCTGACAAAAGATCAGATCGCAGATATTCATTTTTCTGTTTGAAAATGTTTTATGGATTAAACATCAATTTTTGAACTCAAATATAAAAATCTGAGACCTAATTTTTTGTCAGCTGCCCTATAAAACTGGTTTCCATGGATTTTTGTAGAAATTGGCTGGTTCAAAGACAAAAAATAAAAAAGTTGTCAAAACGTTCAATCTGTGAGAGTGCAGCTTTAAAAAAACATCATATAAGTCATATTCAACAGTAATAATATAGCGTACCAATTTTATATTAAATAATCAAGTATATGTTAGTTAACCCTTTGCATGCTGGGTAAATTGTCGTCTGCTCAAAAATGTCGTCTGTTTTATTCTAAATTTCTTTCAATTTACTTAAAACTTTTGGGATATATTGACTTGAGTGGCAAACAGCTTGGAACCTGACCAGGCGCCGAGTTACTCGGTGTCTGGTCTGGTTCCAAGCTGTTTGCAAAGCCTTTAAAATCGCCATCAGCAGCCTAACGGTTAAAGTCAATTGTAGTCCATATATTAACTATTTCAATATATGTAAAGTAGTATAATTTCAAAATCACAACTTCATTTTGCCTAATACTCGCTTCGCTTTTTAAAAAATAAGGACTTTCAAACATTGAATAGTATGAGGGAAGAGTGTCAAATTCTTTTAGTCTTGGACTTGTTTTATTTTGAACACTATGTTAATGGCTCTGTTGACTACCAGCATCACATTGTCACACATGTCCATATTTGTTTTATTGAAATGCATTTTATGCCAGAAAAAATAATAATTGCAATAATCAAGATGTGAAGTTTGCGAGGTAAAAGGGGTTCCCATCACATTTGATACATTGTTTTCTTAATTTACAGGTGGTTCAAACCAGCGAAGAAACTACTCGGACTTGAAGGATGACAGACCCCAGAGATCAAGGACTTATTCTGATAATGAAAGAGACATTTCGCAGCAATCGACTTATGGAAATAGAGATAATTATGGAAATAGAGATAATTATGGAAATAGAGATAACTTCAGAAATAGAGATAATTATGGAAATAAGGATAGCTATGGAAATAGGGAAAATGACATAAATCGAGAATCCAATTATGGCAATAGAGACCAGAAATATGGAAATAAAGAATCACATCATGGAAATCGAGAAACTGGTTATGGAAATAGAGGTAGCTACGGAAATCGAGATAATAATGAAAACAGAAATAACGCCAATAAAAGAGAAGGGTTTGGAAAAAGAGACAGTTATGGGGACAGAAATGTGGACTCTAGTGACAGAGGTGGCAGGGAAAGGTCTGAAAGGGGCTTTGGGAGAGGGAGAGGGGGAAGGGGTGGAGGAAGGGGCCAGCCTAGGGATGAGACCAATGAAAGCCCTGGAAAGCCTGCTGCGCAGGGTCAACGGACAGCCGAGTTTGACAGGCAAAGTAGTACTGGTGGGGTTCAAGGAGCACATGAAAAGGACTGGCCCAAAGTTGATCGTCAACACAGCGGAGGCTCAGGAAGGGATACAGAACAGAATCAAGGCCCTGTTTCTAGGGAAAACAAAAGTTCAGGTAATTATTTGAAGTACTGATTTTGGTATGAAGTAAAATAATATTTACTGTTCATTGTTCTAAGGGTATTAAATTTCATATTTTGTTTCTTAGGTTTAATCATTGTTGTAGGACAAGTAATTTTCTGTTCTTTATTTGGTTATTGTCACCTTCTGGCCATAACATTAAGTATTACGCAAACTTGCGTTGCTCAAAACTCCAAGGTTTGTTTTCCGCTGCACTTTAAACAAGTTTGTGACATCATCCATTTTTTTTTTTGTACTCTATATGGGTTATAAGACTGTTTTCCATACTTTATTTCTACTAACTGTCCAATGTTTGAAGAATGGACAGTCATTGTTCAAATAAAGGTAGGGCTTCCATTAAGAATTTGAAACTGGAAGTATGAACTTCCTGTCCATCAATTTTGGAAGTTTCTCACTGAAAATTGGAATTTTAAGTCTTCCGAATACAGTATCTTTTTTTCACTTTTTTCAACTAGTATGTTAAAAATAAAATAATATGCAATTATGACTTGCAAAATTAACAGCCTTATGTTATAATAATTCAATTTACTGAAAATCTGTTTGACAATAAAAGTAATATTGACACTGGTTTTGATATTTTGAACTTCCAAGCTTTCAACTTTGAAAGTTTTCTTCAAAATTATGGAAGTATTTGTACTTCCAAGGAATCAATGTTGGATGTTTTAACCCATTTCTAGATAGTAATATATACTTCTCAACTTTCTTTTACGGATGCCCTGAATTATAATGGTCAGTAGAAATAGCAGTATGGTGTGTTTAACATGCTAAAGAATCAAGATGTGTGTTATACAAATTGCACTATTTTGAAGAAAAATAAGTTGACCAGTGTTCTGCCAAGGATTGAAAAAGATGGGGCCGAATGGCCCAGCAGTCATGAAAATTAGGGGCCATTTTCAAAAGTGAAGGGCCATGACCTTTGCCAGGGGAAAAATGAAAACTTGTAAATGAAAGTGTTTAATTTAACCATTATATACATGGTGTAACATCCACATGCATGTCTTGTTAATGTTGATTTTAAAGTTTTTACATTCAGAAGTAGTGAGTGCATGACTTTTCTTATGTTTTAAACAAATAGTGCATTTCATAGATTGAGTTTGTTCATCAAACAACAACCAGGAAAAGTCGGAGAGCCATCTTTTCTGGAATGACCTTGTTTCACTTTTTTTTCTTGTCAGATGGATTTGCAGACGTTTTAGCATCGCAGTTATCTACCGGCAATGTATTAGAATTTTCTGCTAATATGCAGTCAGTTTCGCTTATTGAACTGTTTGGGGGAGTAATGTCTTCCGCAGTATTAATATTGCTGTCCAATATATTTGCTTTGTGTTTCTTCGCTTCAGGAACAGTGAAGAAATCAAACATAGTTTGAGTTGTTTTCTTTTTCTCTGCCATAATGATAACATTGAATTTATTAAAAAAAATATGCTACCCCTCGCGATTGGATAGTTACACGTATACGGACCAACGAAAATCGTTGTTTTATCGAATGAACGCTGTGCTGTAAAACTTCTGAAAAATTAATCGATTAAATCAAAACGGCTCTTCGAAAATTTGATTAAGTCAAAAAGGCTTTTCGAAAAACGGGCGCGCCGATCGGCCCGTCTACAGGTATTTCTTTGCGCCATCCCAATTTTTTCTGCGCCAATGGCGCAAGGGCGCGTCCTTGGCAGAACACTGGTTGACCCACCCTTTTTATCTAGCATGAATTGTTAACTTTACATCAAGTGAAAAAAAGGCCTCGGTTGTGCACCTCTTGCTTTGTTTCTCGCTGCACTTAGTAAAACCAGACAGGGGTTTTCCTAACGATTTGACTTTCACTTGCCCCAGGGGCAAGTCAATTTGAACATCTACTTGCCCCCTGTAAAATTTGGTTGCCCGATCTTTGCAAATGTTTATATGTATACAATTTTAATCAATCTGTATTAAAGGCAATGATATCTATTAATAAACACAAAGAATAACTTTTAACAGATCTTAACTGCTACATTTTGTTTTCAAACGAGCATCATCCAGCCATGGCCTCACTGTCACTTCTGGTTTTTTGCATTTTCTATCTTTTCATTTTTACAATGACCTTGCGATTCTTCATGAGCCTTTAAAGAGTCTTTTCGAAAGAAGTATGAACCCGTAACAAAAGAACCAACATCATCATATTTCGTGCAAACTTTACATTTCAAGAGATGATTTTCGTACTCTAACCATTTAAATTCGTTTAACCAGGAAGATTGAAAGATTCTCTTTGTACTATCTTTTTCATATTTACTTTTTCTTTCATTATCGGTAGTTTTCGGCTTAGGTTTTGGTTTACTTTTAGAGAAAATTGAGAAAAAGGTGTTCAGTTTCGCCCAGTTCGTCTCCGTCCGCCATCTTGCCAAGGCTGACGAACGCTATACGTTACGATTCATTTGATTGACGTTTTAAAATCCAATAACCAATCAAAATTGGTTTAACTTATGCTTGTTAGGAAATATTTTAACCCAAAGAAAAATAAAATAAAACTACCGGAAAGCGTTCACTACGAAAGCTCACTTGCCCAGCGGGCTACCTGCTTTGAAAAATCACTTGCCCGCGGCGATTTTAACCCGGCGCGGGCAAGCGGGCGTCCGCTTAAGAAAACCCCTGCCAGAGTTATGTCCCTTGAATTAGCATAAATTGCCATTAATTGGATTGGTGTTGCTTAAAACTCCAAAACTACTTCACCAAGAGTCAAGAAATATTGGCAGAGTATTATTTAGATGATGTAGTTGCACATAGCATTTAGAATTTCACTTAGTTTGTGGAACTCATAATTTTGTAGCACATTTTTGGAAAATGGACTAAATAATGGCTCTTCCTTTTGTAACAAACGCAACATATAGGGGCATCCGTGTCCTATGGACACATTACTAGTTGTTCATTTATATGGGTATTATATAATTAATTTGATTACATTTCAGCTCCAACTCAACAAGAGAGTGTAGGTCAGAGGTTTGCAAATGTGGACAGACCACCTGCTAGAACATATGAGAAACCGTCTCCCAAGTCCTACTATACACTATCGGCCACTGACGATGAAAAGCTGATGGATGAAGATTATGGGCCAGGTGGAATACAGGTTTGTTTGTTTAGCTTGTCTGTATTTCAAAGGTAAAAAGTTTTGTCACAGTCTTGTGAATGTTTGCAACATCAGTGTTAAGAAGAGAGAAATAGTATAAGCCTCATAGTTTTCTTTTTTAGGCCTAAAAAAAATAAATACATTTGGTTCGGGTTACCCGACCCTACCTACGCAAAAGGCGCCGACCCTACCGTTTTTATAGTCAGTTTGAAAAAAAAAATGAAAAACTTAAAAAAAAAAATATATATTATTTTTTATTTTTTTTGGGGGGGGGGGGGTTAAATATGGAGTTTAAAACCTTAAATGCTTATACAGGAGATAACTTTAACACTATTCTCCAATGATGAAAATGACATTCTTATATAAAGCCTAGTTTTATTTTTTTTTAAAAACAACAAAAAAAACCTACCTACCCTACCTATTTTTGAAAAGGATGTACCCCTAACCAAACAAATTTTTTTTAGGCCCTATTCTGTGTACACTATTTGTTTTGCATAATTTACATGTTCTTTGTTTCAATGCATAATGAATGCATTACATATTTGGTCCTCGTTAATTTTGAGTATGCTCAAATTTATAGAACAAAACTAATTGTAAATATTTCATCGAAATATATCAGGGCTTCCGTTAAAGGATGTTTGGAAGTATATTCCTCCCTAGAAATGGGTTAAAACTTCCAAAATTGAACCGTTGAAAGTACAAAAACTTCCATAATTTTGAAGAAAACTTCCAAGGCTGAAAGCTTGGAAGTTCAAAATATCAAAACTTTTTGTCAATATTACTTTTGTGGTCACAATTTCAATCAGTTTAACTGTTTTAAGTAATAGAAATTTTTATAAATAAGTAAGTCTGTGAATTTGGCAAGTTTAAGTTGCAAATTATTTAATTTTTAATATACTTGTTGAAAAATAGCTGAAAAAGATTTTGTATTCTGGACACTTAAACTTCCACATTTCAGTGAAAAACTTCCAAAATTGAATGTCAGGAAGTTCATAATTCCAGTTTAAAATTCTTAATGGAACCCCTGATGTATATTGTTTAAACCAACATCAGTGTGCAATCTTGGATCTTAGGTATACATTACTCTACACAAGTTTTCTCTGGGTATTCCAGTTTCCCCAAAGTACTCTTGCATTGGTCAACGAGAATGTCACTTAGGCTTATTTAACATGATTTCTTCACAATTGGGGTAAAATAAATCCATTTTATAAATGCCGTTTATAACAAAGCCTTAACCTTTTCTTATAACTTAACTTTGGATTTGTATTCACTAACTTATTGTGTCTTGAGTTTAAGAACTGGGTTCACTTTTTACTTTTACCTTTTACCAATGGTCCAGTATATTTAAAAACCTATTAGACCTGACCTCAACTGAACTAGGCCAAAGTAAAACATACAAATAGGTGTTTAAAAATTAATTACATACAAAGTCATACCACAAACATTGTTAGTCCACTCCAGACCATCTATCAGCTAGTGAATGTGGTCAATCCCTAGAGCCTCAGACTTACAAAACAGGATTCTTAAATGTTTCAAAATATTACTAATTTTGACGAAATGTATACATGTATGCTTGATTGTAGAAGAAAATACACTGTCTTTGCTTCTGTAATAGCATCAGACACAAGAGGTTTGTGAATATTGGCACTGGGGAAGTGATTACTAACAAGCTCAAGTTCAGACTAAAGTGGTAAAACTGCAAAAGTTTATTTCATTGTATTTAAATGTAATGTTCCTTCTATTTGAGTATTTAGGTTAAATTTAGATAACTACTTAAAGCCAAGAATAATTTTTGTAAAAAAGGAAATTAGAAGTTCTTTGTATTTGTAACAAAAATGTTTGTAATAAAAATAAAAAAGTCTGAAATATGTGTTACAGGACCTCAATGTGACGGTTACTGGGGACAGGAGGAGTTTCAACAAAGAAGTTAAACCGACCGGGGAGACTGGTAGGAGAGAACAACATGGTAAGACCTGAGTGTAAAGCACTTCAAAACCTGTAACTCGGACCAGAAAATAGACATATTCAGATTTCCCTTTCAGATGGTGTTATTAAATTGGCAGATATGGATTTTTAAGTTAATTTTGCAATCAAAACATACAGTACACTCAACAAGTTAGACCCACTTTCCTCACTCACTCCGAGGGATAAAGTTGATGATCGCGGACTTCCTCCGAGGGTAAAACTGTTGCCCTCGCTAAAATCCCACCGAGTTGCTCCAAGTGGCTGGTTTACGGCCGTGTTTAATATGAACGATAGCGTTGAAAATCGTCCAATTTTATGACCCCGCGGCAGAACTCCATGTCAAATCAGATAAACAAGAAATCATTCTTGTTCAGAAGTTATTTGTTTTTTATGCTTATGTACATTGTAAATCGTACAAGATTCTAACCAGCGTTTAATTTGTATTTGTGTCCGTAAACGCAATTAAATATTGTCTTGACTTGTTAATAGTCAACATTGAATCATTGATGCATTGCCACTAATTGTATTGCATCATAAAACAGCTGACATGTTACACGATTCTGCACCATGACCTCTGACATCACACGCGTGATCAATACAGTTTAGGAATATACTATTAATTATTGGTGGTTAAAAATAGCTTTGATGTTTTAGGGAATATTCCACAGAAAACGAGGCAAGAAGGCCTTCAACAATGCGCTCTGAACTTTGAACATGTGTTTGAACTCCTGATTTTCGGAAAATGTGTAAGAAGTAACCGAGCCTTTTTGGGAAATGTGTTTATCAATGAATTCAGTCATTAGTAAAAAACATGTATAAGATGCATGTGCAAATAGTGAAATACGACTGCATCCTTGTGGTAAGCTAACTTCATATAAAACGGGCAGAGGAAAAAGAATAATATCAATTTACTGGAGCCGTCATACAATGTAATCAGTGTACAAAATTCGGACTGGAATCCACTAGCCCATTCGGGCTACCAGATAGGAATTTTTACAAACCTAAACCCAATTTCACTAGCCCAAACTTAATCACTATAAAGTATCACACGTTCGGAATAATTTTTGGAAGTTTAAATACGATTACGCAATGATTCTGATCATCTAACCAAGCACGCTCATACAGATTCAATAAATGTTCCCCAATCTAAACAATTGTCAAAATTAAATTATAGTCATAACGTATAATAGTATAGTCATCAAAAGGTTAGTAACTAAAGTTTTCAAAAAGGTAATCAAAATAGAGAAATATTTTCTGAACATATCATTTATTTAAAGGAATGAATTATGCATGTACTTTTAAGTTCTGTTATCCAATGCTTCCTTGTCAAATCCAATATCCACCAGCGATTGTGCAATGACATGTTTCCGTTTTCAACTTTCAGTTTCTCTTTCAAGTTTCGGAAGTTGCAACAAAATGTTCGGATGTTTATGTTGCCAATATTCCTATAATTGTTCTTTACAATAAATCATAAAATGGCAAAGCAATTCAAAGTTGTAAAATAGAACCTTACTGCACTGTACACTGACAACGAGTTAACTTTGTCAAACAGTTCTCCTTTCACTTTGATTAAATTTGTCAGGAAGTAAACGGGCTCCTGTTTCCTGTGCATTTAACTTTTGTAGAATGATTATTTTCTGTCCGCATTAAAAAAAGTATATTATTCTTTTTATTTTAGCTAATAAATAAAATATATTTAAACGAAATAAATAAAATATCAATGTTCATAGTGTTATTTTAGCATTGTTGATTTTCATAGCCATCGTAGTTGTCGAAAACTGTCGACGTTATCCGTTCATTTACATAATGGGCGGAGTTATTGATGTCATAGAGTTTGACTGCTGCTAACAGACACAGATACTCGTTAGAAACTGATCGATAATTTCTTGTCACTTCGGGCATTAATTAATTTTGACATGTGTTTATGTTCATTGATTGAATTAGTTTTGACATGTGTTTATGTTCATTGATTAAATAAACAAACATTCAGCATATGGCTTGAGCCCTAAATCGTAGAGCAATTAGCTTTTTATCATCGTAAATTTAGGCGAATCTGACTTCGCCTTTGTCAAGGCAACTTCGTCGCTCCAGTCGCCTTGAAGGACGCACTCTTAAATAATAAGGCTTTGCGTATAAAAAACACAATGCATTATTTAATTGACATGTTTTTTTTAAAATCACATTTGGAAAAAACAGTAGCCTGGTCGGGCTAGTTTCTGAGGAAAATCTAGATGAAATATGGTTGCCTCGGGCTTTTGGGCTACCGTGAATTTCAAATACTGTGTAATCGATTGAAATTTTTAATAAAAAAAATAAGTTTAGCGTAGATTCTTATCAAGTGTCTGCAGAGTTACGCGGAGTTTACCTCTGCGAGGTACGTTTTTCGTGCGTTGAGTGTACTGTACTATGATAACCTTACAGGAGGCAGGTTTTCGAGGAAATGGAAAATAAACAGTTATTATTATGTCGCTTCATAATCTTGTTTTTGAAATTTTTATATCTTTTATATGAAGTTTTAAAACACTTTACCAACTTTCAACTCGTAAAAACAGAACCTGATATTGGGCAAACAATTGAATTGAATCGCAAATGCTAAATAATCCCACAAGGGAAAACATGGCAAGTTTAAATCCTCGAATTTTTAGATAAAAATAACTAAAAATGGGGCCAAATGTTCACTTTTAATGAAAGTTGTATATGCTGTTCACCATCAAGACAAACACTAGTACAGATGTGTTTGAATGCAGTATTTTTTTAATCCTATGGGCTCTGGCCCCATTTACAAAAAGACGGTTGGAAAACATTGCTGTACCCATGACAGGTAAAACGAGTTAGTGGATTTAAAATAAGCATTCATGAACTAGCTGTTCTTTATTGAGTCAAACATTACATCTGTCTTGGGTATATTTGTACAGGTCCTGCACCAAAACACCAGCCTAGTCTACCACCGAGGCTACAACAGCAGCAGGAAAGAAATAAACGTCAGAAACAACAGCAACAACAACAACAAGTACAGCAACAAGCAGGTTATTTATCCTTCATTATTCTATGTATAAAGGATTGAATGTTTTGAGTGTTGGGTTCATATCTGTATTGAGGATTGAATGTTTTGAGTGTTGGGTTCATGGCTGTATAAAGGATAGAATGTTTTGAGTGTTGGGTTCATGGCTGTATGAAGGATAGAATGTTTTGAGTGTTGGGTTCATGGCTGTATGAAGGATAGAATGTTTTGAGTGTTGGGTTCATGGCTGTATGAAGGATAGAATGTTTTGAGTGTTGGGTTCATGGCTGTATAAAGGATAGAATGTTTTGAGTGTTGGGTTCATATCTGTATTGAGGATTGAATGTTTTGAGTGTTGGGTTCATGGCTGTATTGAGGATAGAATGTTTTGAGTGTTGGGTTCATGGCTGTATAAAGGATAGAATGTTTTGAGTGTTGGGTTCATATCTGTATTGAGGATTGAATGTTTTGAGTGTTGGGTTCATGGCTGTATAAAGGATAGAATGTTTTGAGTGTTGGGTTCATGGCTGTATTGAGGATAGAATGTTTTGAGTGTTGGGTTCATGGCTGTATGAAGGATAGAATGTTTTGAGTGTTGGGTTCATGGCTGTATTGAGGATAGAATGTTTTGAGTGTTGGGTTCATGGCTGTATTGAGGATAGAATGTTTTGAGTGTTGGGTTCATGGCTGTATTGAGGATAGAATGTTTTGAGTGTTGGGTTCATGGCTGTATTGAGGATAGAATGTTTTGAGTGTTGGGTTCATGGCTGTATTGAGAATTGAATGTTTTGAGTGTTGGGTTCATGGCTGTATTGAGGATTGAATGTTTTGAGTGTTGGGTTCATGGCTGTATTGAGGATTGAATGTTTTGAGTGTTGGGTTCATGGCTGTATTGAGGATTGAATGTTTTGAGTGTTGGGTTCATGGCTGTATTGAGGATAGAATGTTTTGAGTGTTGGGTTCATATCTGTATTGAGGATTGAATGTTTTGAGTGTTGGGTTCATGGCTGTATTGAGGATAGAATGTTTTGAGTGTTGGGTTCATATCTGTATTGAGGATTGAATGTTTTGAGTGTTGGGTTCATGGCTGTATTGAGGATAGAATGTTTTCAGTGTTGGGTTCATGGCTGTATTGAGGATTGAATGTTTTGAGTGTTGGGTTCATGGCTGTATTGAGGATAGAATGTTTTCAGTGTTGGGTTCATGGCTGTATTGAGGATAGAATGTTTTCAGTGTTGGGTTCATGGCTGTATTGAGGATAGAATGTTTTCAGTGTTGGGTTCATGGCTGTATTGAGGATAGAATGTTTTGAGTGTTGGGTTCATGGCTGTATTGAGGATTGAATGTTTTGAGTGTTGGGTTCATGGCTGTATTGAGGATTGAATGTTTTGAGTGTTGGGTTCATATCTGTATTGAGGATAGAATGTTTTGAGTGTTGGGTTCATGGCTGTATTGAGGATAGAATGTTTTGAGTGTTGGGTTCATGGCTGTATTGAGGATAGAATGTTTTGAGTGTTGGGTTCATGGCTGTATTGATGATTGAATGTTTTGAGTGTTGGGTTCATGGCTGTATTGAGGATAGAATGTTTTGAGTGTTGGGTTCATGGCTGTATTGAGGATAGAATGTTTTCAGTGTTGGGTTCATGGCTGTATGAAGGATAGAATGTTTTGAGTGTTGGGTTCATGGCTGTATTGAGGATAGAATGTTTTCAGTGTTGGGTTCATGGCTGTATTGAGGATAGAATGTTTTGAGTGTTGGGTTCATGGCTTTATAAAGGATAGAATGTTTTGAGTGTTGGGTTCATGGCTGTATTGAGGATTGAATGTTTTGAGTGTTGGGTTCATGGCTTTATAAAGGATAGAATGTTTTGAGTGTTGGGTTCATGGCTGTATTGAGAATTGAACGTTTTGAGTGTTGGGTTCATGGCTGTATAAAGGATTGAATGTTTTGAGTTTTGGGTTCATGGCTGTATAAAGGATTGAATGTTTTGAGTGTTGGGTTCATGGCTTTATAAAGGATTGAATGTTTTGAGTGTTGGGTTCATGGCTGTATAAAGGATTGAATGTTTTGAGTGTTGGGTTCATGGCTGTATAAAGGATTGAATGTTTTGAGTGTTGGGTTCATGGCTGTATAAAGGATTGAATGTTTTGAGTTTTGGGTTCATGGCTGTATAAAGGATTGAATGTTTTCAGTGTTGGGTTCATGGCTTTATAAAGGATTGAATGTTTTCAGTGTTGGGTTCATGGCTGTATAAAGGATTGAATGTTTTGAGTGTTTGGTTCATGGCTGTATAAAGGATTAAATGTTTTGAGTGTTTGGTTCATGGCTGTATAAAGGATTAAATGTTTTGAGTGTTTGGTTCATGGCTGTATAAAGGATTAAATGTTTTGAGTGTTTGGTTCATGGCTGTATAAAGGATTGATTGCTTTCAGTGTTTGGTTCATGCTGTATAAAGGATTAAATGTTTTGAGTGTTTGGTTCATGGCTGTATAAAGGATTGATTGTTTTCAGTGTTGGGTTCATGGCTGTATAAAGGATTAAATGTTTTGAGTGTTTGGTTCATGGCTGTATAAAGGATTAAATGTTTTGAGTGTTTGGTTCATGGCTGTAGAACTTGAAGGATTGAATGTTTTGAGTTTTGGGCTTATGGCTGAATTAAAACATTTTGTCATGGCCTGGTTTGTGAAATAAAAAAAAAGATTTTATGTGCAAGTTCTAAAATATGACATGCCTTTATTTACACTCTTTTTTACCAAGTTTTCTTTGGATAATCCTATGTCAAAGCAGGCTTTAATCATCTGTTTAAACAGTCCTTGTAAGTTAAGAAGCAAGAGTCTGTAAGCCATCCCAACAAACATAATTGTTACAGCAGCAGAGTCCATCATAAGAGTCTGACATGTTTAAAATATAAAAATAAAAATAAATGAATTTAAGTGTACAAGTAAGACCTCCCTACAAGCCATTCCATCAAGCCTTATTACTCCCAGCAACATAGTCAAACTAAAGAGTTTGCCACATTTTTTGAAGAACCGGTTATTTTACAATGGATTTGTTTTTTTATTTTACAATTTTCATTAAACAAAAAAATGCAAATTAAATATTTCAGTTGAGAAGCAAGATCCATCTGCAAGCCGTTCCAACAAGCGTTATTCCTCCCAGCGACAGAGACCTGCACAAGAGGGGGCTGCATTTGTTGACCAGCCCCAGATTTCACAGCCACCATCTACCCAACAGCAGCACGCCCCACATGCTGGCCTGCCACAGCAGTATCGACCTAGTAAGTGTTGCTGTAGTTTGCTATGATTTTGCAAGGGGTTTAATTTTGCAAATATGGATAAATTTAGCATGTGATGAATTGAAAATTTAGTTTAGTGTTCAGGGCCTTTTCTGCCCATTTTGGGAAAAAGACCCTTGACATTTTGGTAAAAATTGTGTCCCGAAATTGGGAAATTTTACAGTTAAAGGAAGAAGCTTTCTTAATTCTCCAGCAAATGAGAAAATTATTGAATATAAGTTTCTTTTCCCTTTTAAAAGACCCAAAACAGCTGAAATATCAATCCTTGCGGTGTAAATATCAATTACAATAAATCGTGACTGACATGCAGTTAATGTATCCCACGCTTAATACACAGTCACAGTCAGGGTGCAAAACAACCCCCACCCCAAACCACTAAGGATGCATTTTAAAAGTGCATATCAAAACCTCAATATACATACATTGATGCATAAAAAGATAAATGTACTGTTAATGTCCTATTAAATGTGCATTCCCTAATAGACCTGCCGGGGGGGGGGGGGGTTCGGGTCTTTTTTCTGAATCTGTGATATGAGCAATGATTACCTAAACTCAAAACTAAAATAATGCAATTCTGTTAGCAGAGATTTTAGAGCACCTGCTGACATTATTTATTTACATAAATTCCATACCCAAATGCTTGCAATAAAAGTCATTCCTCATTGAGGCCATATGTCTAGTAGACCATTTTCCTGATTTACAAACCAGGGTGTGTATACAGCTATCTATAATGCAGCAGATTCTAATTGCTATTTCATATTTTTTACTCAAATTGAGCGGATTTTAAAAAGTGGCTGAGAAAATGATTCTTTTTAACTTACAATTACAATGATTAATAGGACATATACAGTATATTGGAAATTGGAAAGAGTGTAAATTTTTGGTAAAAATGCCCAACCTCATTCCTTTTTGAAACTTGGTACCCTTAGCATTTATGGCAGGGAGGAAAAAACATTGATTTTGTGCTGTCTGTGGTCTGGGTGTGTCTTTATCTGTATGGGTGTTCTGGACTACATCTTGTGATCTTCCAGCCCCAATTTATTGAACATGCAAAAGTATTATGTAACAGACCAAGATACTTGCACTATAAATGTTTTAGTATAACTTTTTCTTTTCAATGAGATATATGTAACGGAGTTTACCTGTAATGCTTAAGATATTTCAAGATATTGGGACTTGTTTGGATCATAATGAATCTTTTCAATTCAGTTTTAAGTCAAGATTAATCACAATGGCATTTTGAAAATTATATTATCATTTTGTTATTATTATTCAGATTTCAGTCCACCAGTTAGTATTCCACAACAGGGAGTTGTCATGAGGCCGGCTATCTCCCCACAGAGAAGTGGTGAGTTTGTACAAATAATATCGGCTATCTCGCCACAGAGAAATGGTGAGTTGGCACAACAGGAAGATTTAATGAGACCGGCTATCTCCCCACAGAGAAATGGTGTGATGTGGCCTAATCCCACTGCAGCCCCTATGCAAAGAAGAATTTGGAAGCCAGAAGGATTGGGATTTATTTTAATTACAGTCAAACTGCTTTCATTCAAACAGGCGGTGGTTTGAGAACTGGGGGTTAGTCTATGTCCAGGCTAAGTCCCAACCATTATTCCTTCTATTTTCATATAAAATATTCTAACGTTGGATCCAAACCTAAATAAGTCGAGGAGCGAGCACCATTGCCGGTCCCATATCCAAGAACCATGTGCAAAAACTTATGGTTTGTTGAGGTCATAATTTCACACATTTTCCAAAAGCACATTTCAAAATAAAGAACCATTTGCAAGGTATTACGTATTCACAATTTTAAAAATTGCAATGAAAGGAAAATAACAAATGAAAGGAAAATTTGATACAGTGTGAAAAACTGATTATCACTGTTAATGAATGACCGCTGTTACTTGATAAGGGCATTTTAGAAGATACTTGCTAGAAGTTAATGACGATACTTTAATTGTGAGAAATGTAAATGATTGATAGAATGAAGCACTACCATAACGGTCAAATATCGAAATCTCTGAAAATATTCCTTCTTACGACTCAACAGTTACACGAGACAAACAAGATGCTCTAATAATCCAACCTTGATTTTGCAATACTCATATTCCAATGTTGCTTGTTTAGAAAAAGTGTTTTTTTGGTAAAATTAAACTTTGCTATTCATTCATTTATTTGTTTTTCTTCTACATTTTCACATTTAGTATAGCCTTTAAACACAACAGTGATTTCCACAACGCAATACATAATCAGTGCCAAAGTAAACAATTGGTTTGACGACTTCAAACTTTGAAAATATTGTAAGACATTTCATAACAGACAAAATTCAATTTCATAACAGACAAAAATCGAAATTTTGGTCATTTAAAATATCGGATCACTCAAGGTTTTAAGACCAAGGTGTCCTCAAGCAATCACAGTTGTTTTTTTAAGAATTTGAGCAAGCCTTAACAGCGCTTTACCATATCATGGCTTGTTGGCCAATTTTAATCACATTATTCATTAAAAACTTAAATATGAAGCATTTTATGGGCCAGAATTGAAAATATGTATGTATTTGATATGAAATCTCTGTTGTAATTTAACAGTTGGCCCTGCGCATGTCCAGAGCCCAACAATGAGCCTATCTCGTGGACCTCCACCCCCGGCCATGATCCCTGTGCCTTTGGCTGTACCTAGGCCACCCCCAACTGCTCAGCCTGCATTCATCAGGGGCCCACCCCCTCCAGGTAAGTGAGAAAAGAACATGCTATGGCCATCCTGATCTCATTCACCAAACCAATGATTACATGCATATAACACTCAATGGCCCCAATTCTCAAGTGCAAACATGGAAAATTTCAGCCAATCAGAGATGTTTCGCTTTTTTCTATCTCAACATTTGTTGGGAGATGCCAAACTGTTCCTATTGCCTTTAGTCAATGAAAAGCAGTCTAATAAACATTGATAATCTAAACTGTCTGTAATAAACTTTTTTATTTGCATCTTCAATCTCTTGCAGTTCCAATACTTGACGTAATGAGCTACTTGATTGGTCGACAATGATGTAAAAGAAGGATCTATTTTAGTTATGCACTCAGTTTTACAACATTTATAAACTTTGTCAGAACAAAGATATTCAAACAAAACTTGGTATACATTTTGCCAGAGACTACATGCATTGAAAAGCAAGGCAAATAACCCAGGCTCTAATTATTGCCGAGTTATTTATTATGTTTGACATAAAACAAACATACGAGCATTGACGTTTGCTTCACAGTGCTCTTGTTGTAGCCAGCTCAGTCATAAAAAGTATGAGTGTTGGCTCGCTGACTCATTGAACAGGTGTGGTAGGGCTTCTGCAAAATAACAGTTTATGTAGCATGGCCTTTGGTTTAAAAATGTTGCAGACATATAACTAAGTTGATCTCTGGCAGTGAACTACTAGCGGGATTGTTTCCTCCTTTTACAATCTATTTGCATTCTTTTGTCACATTTGTTTGGGATAAAATCAAGGACCTCTCACTCTACAGGCGAACACTTAATCAAGTCACAATATATGCTAGCTCAGCAGCGAGACAGTACAAGAGCCACTATGCAGTCAATACCTGGTTACACTAAGATTCAATTGTTACATTCATCGGAATGCTGTCACATGTCTTCTATGGTGTCCCTTGCCTCATAATTAGACTTGTTGTTCCATTTCAGTTTAGTTTCTAGTGTGAATATCTTATGTATAAGGAATTAACTTGTGTGTAATGATAGTAACTGCCTTTGAAATATCTGAAATTGAAACCAGCAGCCAATTGTAAAAAACTTTAAAACACTTGTCCACAGGTTAACTTTATTGAAAATTTTTTTGGCCAACTTGACCAATCAAATATTTAGTAGTTTTTATGAAATTTGCTGCAGACATATAAAAAAAAAAAAAATGATGTATTAACATTTCAGGAGCAGTGTTTGCAGGGCCTCCAGGAACATTAACCACAACAGCAGTGATAGGGACTCCCACACAGATAATATCTCCTGCAGGAATACCCAGTGCTGCAGTCATATATGCTGCTCCCCCACCCCCTTTCCAAGTTCCTGTTCCACAGTTTACTCAGGTATGTGTATTACACACACAATGGTAGTCCAACCGGCTGATTATCTCCTGCAGGAATTCTCATTTCCACAGCTGCACTCTATCACACTTAAATTCTTCCATTTTTAAAGGAAATATGTTTTCTGCAGTTAACATATGTTTTATTAGCTTGTGTGTTTTTGAGTTGCCTGTGTTCCATGGCAATATAGGGATCATCTTGTACATCCTGTGTCATTATCGGCAGCATTTTACTCTTATTTCCCAAGCATTTGAAAACGAATCTACCAAACTTGGTTACAATTTTTGTTTTAAATATTGATAATAATATTGCTTTTGTGTTTGATCAACGGGGAAGTCACACTATTAGGCATAGATTTGTAGAATTCTAGTTTAAAGAACATGTCTGAGGTATTATGATAGCCATGGTGTTACCATTTGGGTTGTTCAAAAAACTTTCATAACTTTTAACATTTGGCCAAACTCAAAATCATTCTAGATATTCAAAAAGATCTTGGTTCACATTGTTCCAGAAACAAAATGCCCAGGAGGCACATGTTGAAGAGTCCACAAACATTGTGTGTACTTGTTGATGGTCAGAATAATTTGGGCTCAGTTAGTCAAATTTAAAGATCGTGATGACCTATACCCGAAAATGATTCTCTGATTATTAACTTGAATAGATACGGTGTATGCACTTTACCATAGTAAGTTAATTGCCTTGATTTATTTAGCAGTTAGTGGCTAAATTGTCTTATTGGTTTATTGACCTAGCCTGGAAAAAAGGTATCCACTCAACATGTTAAACTTTAATTATGACCAGTAAACTGACCTGATTTTGAGGTCAGTAGGTCAAACATCAAAGTCAAAGTATTGTTACTCCCAACAGGCAACAAATGTTATTCACAATAATTTTAGGAAGGTAAGTGACAAGTGATTGTGTCCTTTAGCAGCATTCTTGTTAATTCTCAAAGTGATCTGGGTCAATTGTATAAAATCTGTAGGCTATCTTTTGGTAAGTTTCACATTTGAATGATATTATCATTTAATAGTTGTGATTGGGTAAATTTAGACTGATCAATATATGTTTCTGTAAACATTTAGCAAACCAAAAAGTTAATACAGTTGGCTGCAGACATTGATTTACTTGTAATTTATTTTTACCATTGGCACTACTAATTATTTATGAAAATAAACGACAGAGCTGAAATGCCAGTCATTTTGCATTTGACCGTATGGTCATGGGACAGTTATAAAAAATGTACATTTCAAAGAGATTTAAGCTGTGAAAACAACTTTTTTTTATTTTTCACTACCGGTAAAGATAATTACCACCAACTGTCAATACCATAGGCATTGTCCAGTTGGGGAGATACATTTATTGACTTCACATAGTAATGACCCCCTCATGTTGGTGCAAGAGTCATTAGGCACTCACATCTTTCAGAGAAACCCTGCTAGGGCAATACATCTTCAAGTGGTGGTGGTGTGGAAGTAATTGGACCACAGTATTGTCCCAAATGTTTCAACCTTCCCACAGGCTTTCAAAAAAATATATGTTATCTTTCAGAGCAACCCTGGAGAGACAATAAGTGGTGGCACTACATACTACAGCAACACATCATCCAGTGGGGGTGGTGCAAGTACTGGAACTATATACTACCCTCCCGAGATGCAGGTAGCCAAGTCACACAGGGTACAAGTTCGCAGGCCAAAAGCTCCATTGCCGATTATTAACCCAGAGGTAGGAGGTTCAATCAGATCAAAATATTGTTGTTTTTTTTCATGAAGATTTGTATGACAACTGGATGAGATTGATATAAGAAATAGGTTGTCATTTAATAGGGAAACAATCAACATAAAAATATGCTTTAAACAAAATCTCATCCTTAACAGATTAGGCTTATTCTAATGAAACTTCACAGAGATGTTCTTTTGTTGGTAATTTTGAAAATTCTTTGAAGAAATGAATTCCATGCAGACATCTGGCTGACATGGCAATGGAAAGGAAAAACTTAAAGAAATATAAGACAATATATAGACAAAAAACAAATGGTCTAGAACTTAGATCTTTAATGTGTTACATTGTCAAGTGGTCTTGTCCTAAGCTTGTTCAAATTATGCCCCTTGGGTCATAAGTGTCAACGCCCTGGGGCTTAACTGTTTCATAAAGAGACATCGAAATCTTTTAAAATGTTCTTGTCCAAAAGAGCTGAGCCGAGATTGTTGATATTTGGTATGTACCATCATATATCGGGCCTCTATCAAGATTGGGCAAATTATGCCCCTTCCGGTCAAAATTGGTCCTGCCCCTGGGGTCACCTATCCGCCAAAGAGATATATATGGAAAACTCCTTGTTTGAAACCAAAAAGCATAGAGGTTAGATACTGGGTGTAAAATGGTCTAGTGGTCCTCTACCATGATTGTATAAAATATGCCCATGGGGTACCACCCTGGGACCTATGTGTTTAACATAGAGATAAATAGGGAAAAAATGAAACAAAAAAGCCTACAGCTTAGATATTTGGTGTGCCAACTTGTCTAATGGTCCTCTACCAAAATTGTTCAAAGTATCTTCTTATTCTTGTAGAGCAATTAAATAAAAAAACAACACCAATTTCTCATTTCAGCAGTATTCATCACAGCCCCCTTGTTTAATTTTGTCATATTGTATGTTTTACATATATTTCAGTCTGATAGTAGAGTCTGAACTTGTATTTGATTTTAATATTAAATTATTAGCACCAATACTCAACTTTTCTAAACCAAATGATTATGATTTCAGGAAGTACAGAAGAACATCAACTATCAAAGGGGTGAAGAGGAATATATCAGGCAATCAGATGATACCTCAGCAGAAGAAGAACAAATTCTAGAAATTGATGACACAATTGAACAAACTGAAAATATGCCTGAAGAACCTTATGAGGAGCATGACTATCACAATGTGCAAGTGGAAGAAACAGAAGAAGTGGATGATGAAATTGAAGATGTTAGAGATGAAAGTAAGAAAGACAAGGATGCTTCAATAGAGGTTGTTGATGTACCAGATGATGTAGATCAAGAAGAAGAATATGATATGCAAAAAAGGATTGGTGAAATGGGGTTTTCTGCAGAGAATGCTGAGAAAGAAGCTGACGATTTTGAAAGTATTGTTCATGTAGTCACAGATAATGCGGACTCTGTAAAGGAAGATGCTGGTGAAGTTGACGCTGAAAAAGAAGAAAACATAGATAATACTGATGGTAAAAGAGTAGAAGATACTTATAATTTGGACACTGAAAAAGCAGAAACTGAAGGAAAAGTGGTCTCTGAAATAAAAAATGTTCAAAATCAGGATAGTGAAATAGATAAAGTTAAAAATGTTTCAGAAACACAAATTGAAGAGGCATATACTGCTGGAGATCAGGATGTTGAAAGTAATGTTGAGGATGATATCAGTCAGAAGAAAACTGATTTTATGGACACTAATACTGACACAGTAGCATCTGATGAAAGAAAAGGTGAAACTTTTGTGATTAAAGCTGAAGCTTTGACGCCCACTCTTTCAGTATCCGCATCAGTTTTACCAGAACAGGACAGCAAAGATCCAGCAGATAAAATTGTAGATAATAATGATGAAACAACTGAAACCAAAGACGTTAAGCAAGAGGAAGAACCATTAAGTGATTCGAAGGGAACTGTTGCAGAAGATGGGAGTGAAAGTAAGGATGTTAAAAAAGATGCTAAAAGTAAAGATGGTAATGATGAAGATAAAGGTGATGATGATGAAGACGAATTTGTAGACACCAATGAAAATTTGGAAGGAACCTGAATTCTTGGAATTGATTCAAGGTTTTTGCATCTTTTATCATTTATTGTTATGTATATTCAAGTTTGAAGGTATCGTTTGCTTCTGCTTTTTTAAGGATGTCATAATTTTTTATTAGACCATAATTTGTTTTAGCCTATGTCTGGTTTATATTTCTTAATGATGTTTGCGGATGCAATTTCAAATTGAAAGTTTCAAATTGAAAGACAATTAAAAATTTGATATATGCATAAAGTGAATGCAATTTTATCGTGTCAAGTATGCATTAATGTTGTTTTTGTTCAAGTATGTATCTGTACATTTTCAATTCATTTGAATAAATATTCAATGTACCTAAATTGTTCATAACAAAGTCAAAATGCTTTTAAAGACTAGTATCAAACTAATTGTATGGGTTTGATAGTTTTTTATTCATTTAGAATGAAAGATATCTTGGGTAGAATGTATGCATCTTGATCAATTAGGCATCCGGCTATTGTTTGTTACTGTGTTTCATTATGTAATATGGGGGTTGGTGACTCTGTCAATACTTTCAGTATACCAAATAAATATCCTATATTATATAATGTTCTATAGTGAGTTGACCTATTCTCACACACAGTAGCATTTCTCTTAACATTCAGTCCTGCTTCTGTAAGAAAAATATAATTGGCTGAAAGTAAATAAGATTTACAGACGGTTGTTTCACCATGTCCAATTTTGGCTTCTGCCTTTATGGAGACCAACATGGTTACCCTTCTGTCTTGATAAAGCATTTTCTGTCAAATACATACTGTTCAAGCCCATCACAACTCAATAGAATGTGCCTTTTCTACCCTACATGTATGTTGTAAGTAGTCCCGTCCTTCAAGGCTTGCTGTTTATATTATAAACTTATTGCTATTGCATTCAACCCCATATCTGATTTTTGAACGGAAAAAGATTGTCTATAATTGCATGTATCATTTAAATTTAAATTAATTTCAGTTTATTTCAAACAGTCATTATAAAAGTTATGTTAAGTTTACAAGGGATTTATAAAAAAATGTTGAAATTGAGAAAATATGTTATTTTTATAAACACTCGACAGAAACCTGAACGGAATTTTGTTTAACAAATCTTATAATAGTTTTAATTTGGAAAGAACACCGTACATGTTAAAAACTTTCTACCATAATTTTCGGATTATTTCAGAACTTTCATTATTTTCCATTATAACAGGATTAAGCTCAGCTTACGCTGTTTTCATGTGAATTGTGCAATGTCCTCTGTATTTAATGGGTTTTTGAAAGACTTAAAAGAACTTTGTTTTATTATAAAATTATAATGGTAAAAAAAATTCAGTTCTGTAATCAGTAGAGTTTAAGAAAGTGTTAATTGTATAATGAAGAGATGTTTGGGACTTAGATATTAAATACCATAGGTGATGTAATGCTAACACTTTCCATTTGACTCAAACCCTTGTACATTCTAACATTTCCATATAATTATGTAATAAATAGTTTGGGTTCATAGAAAATAATTATCATCTAATAGAACAATACTATTGTCACTTCTTTATTTTGATTTTATTTGATATAATACAGCAGTATCATGTTTAATTTCCAAGTGAAATAAAAACCTAAAAACCTTTGCTTTCTTATTTTGCCAGCAATAGCCTTCGGGCCCGCCAGTATATAAAATAGGGACATACAAGGTAGTGTATGCCCTCCATTGTCTGCCAAGTCTGCCAATCATTACTTTCTTTCGAATGTTTTGTTGGTGTTTTCGGAGAGAAGACAACATGTAGAACCTATAAAGGGCAAAGCTGCTAGTTCCAATTGTTGTGCCCTCATCTAGTGAACGCTCTTCATATTGTACACCTGTTGACAGGTTTAATGGAGTTTCAGCTGTATGTTCAAGCTATGAAGGCGACATGCACTACCAGTATTGGAACACCTTCGAATTATGGTCATGATTCTTGTTCATCGGTTTGAGATTTATATTCATATCTTATGTATACGTATCGGCTTGAGTCTTTTATTATACCCCCCAAAACAAAGTTTGGGGGGGGGTATACTGGAATCGGGTTGTCCGTCTGTCCGTCTGTCCGTCCGTTTTTTTTTTGTCCGGGATTCATCTTTGTCGTTATTGAACAAATCTTTTTCAAACTTTCAGATATTAATGGCCATGATGTAAACTTGCGCCTCTGTGAAATTGGTACGGGTCACATGACCCTGACCAGAGTTATCTCCCCTTGATGTGTTAAAGTAGGCAAAATAAGCCCTGTCCGGGATTCATCTTTGTTATTATTCAACAAATCTTTATCAAACTTTCAGAAATTAATGGCCATGTTGTAAACTTTCGCCTCTGTGAATTTGGTACAGGTCACATGACCCTGACTGGAGTTATCTCCCCTTGATGTGTTAAAGTAGGCAAAATAAGCCCTGTCCGGGATTCATCTTTGTTATTATTCAACAAATCTTTATCAAACTTTCAGAAATTAATGGCCATGTTGTAAACTTTCGCCTCTGTGAATTTGGTACAGGTCACATGACCCTGACTGGAGTTATCTCCCCTTGTAGGCAAAATTAGCTTTGTCCGGCCTAACTCCAGGGCAAACAACCTAGACATGGAGGGGTGGGGGGTATTCGTTAGCCTATGGCTGACAGTTCTAGTTCGTATTGGTTTGAATCTTACATCCGTATCAGTTTGAGTTGTTGAAAAAGTTAACGTTTTATTTGCATCAAATCAATGTTCAGAGCTGAGCGTGGTATAGGTGTCTGCCTGCTATCCAAGAGATAAAGGGTTCGATTCCTTCCATGGAATCTTTCGCATGCCCTCTCAATGAAGACTTGTACTGGCTTCCACGGATGAAATCGACTCGGTAATTTTGTAAACTATTTTTTCGTCATAATCGCATTAAAGCGTTTGTTAATAACTGAAACAAGAGCTCAAATTAGATCAATGCAAACCTTAGTCGAGGTCATAATAGTGAATAGAAGTTCCTATGCTTGTAATTGATCCTTGAATGTTGTCTTCCCAATAAGTCTTACACCTGAGCGTTACAGATTAACATTTTAGGCCAACATTTTTAGCTCGACTATTCGAAGAATAGGTGGGCAATACTACTCGCCCCGGCGTCGGCGTCCGGTTAAAGTTTTAGGGCAAGTTGGGATTTTCACTTATAAGTCCAATACCTTTCATTCAATTAAGTTAATACTTCACACAGTTGTTTAGGGCCATCACATGATGAGGTTAGATAACTCCATATTATTCTTTACACAGAATATGGCCCCTGATTGACTTAGGTTAAAGTTTTAGGGCAGGTTGGGATATTTATAAATAACTTCTATACCCTTTGTTCAATTGACTTAATACTTCACACAGTTGTTCAGGACCATCACACAATGAGGTTACATATCTCCATATTATCCTTAATACAAGTTATGGCCCCTGATTGACTTAGGTTAAAGTTTTAGGGCAGGTTAAAGTTTTAGGGCAAGTTCGGATTTTCACTTAAAACTCCAATACCATTCATTCAATTGACTTAATACTTCACACAGTTGTTCAGAGCCATCACATAATGAGGTTAGATAACTCCATATTATCTTTAATACAAATTATGGCCCCTGATTGACTATGGAACTTAGGTTAAAGTTTTAGGGCAGGTTGGGATATTTATTAATAACTTCTATACTCTTCATTCAATTGACTTAATACTTCACACAATTGTTCAGGACCATCACTCAATGAGGTTACATAACTCCATATCCTTAATACAAGTTATGGCCCTGATTGACTTAGGTTAAAGTTATAGGCAAGTAAAAGTTAAGGGCAAGTTGGGATTTTAATAAAAAAAACCTTCTATACCTTTCATTCAATGCACTTAATAAAATTCAAAATTATTTACGACCATCTTACAACAAGAAACATAACTCCATTTTAACCCTAAATACAAATTATGTCCCTTGAATATTTTTTTTTTAATTTCACTTGACAGGCAAATTTTTACATTCTTAACCAGTTTTTTACCAAGGGAAAACAAGGAGGGCTATACTACATGGCCCTTGATTTTTTATTATTATTTTTTTTTTTTAAATTTTATTTTAATTTCTTTTGAAAGGCATACTTGTATATTCTTTACCACATTTTCATAATGGGAAATCAAGTTATTTGAATGACTTGCGTCATTTTTCGGGTGGTGGGAAGGCAGCATCAAAGTCACCTTATGTATTGAATAATTTTAGTAAGGTTTGACATAAGTAGACCAAACTTGGTAATATTACAATTTATATTGTATTCACTTCTGAGTCAATGCGGCGAAGTCGAGCGCGTTGTCTTACGACAGCTCTTGTTTTGTTATGTGGTTTACGGGAAATTTTTCCAAAAAATTGGGTCGGGGAAAGAAATAAAAATAAAAGTCAAAATTTTCCCCAGTCGACCAAAAAAATAAAAGTAAGGATAAAACATTTTTATTTTTTTACAACCGTTGTATATTGTCTTTTTTACACCTTGATAATACTTTTATACTGAAAAGACACTATTCTGAACTGAAAATAAGGTGATTTAAGTTATTTTATGCTATTTTTATTACGTAAATATGTAAAAGAATTGTCTACATTATATTTGTTTTTTGATTAATGAAAATAATTTGTTGTATAAGTCTGTTGTTTTCATATCATATGTTCTGTTTTAATGTTTCTTTGTAATACACTATAATGATAATGAATGTCACAATTTGCGCGTGAAAGATCTATGTCTTAAATGTTTACTAGTAAACATATCTATTCTAATTGTTTCCAACTATAACATTCTGTAGCACGTATAATTCAAGGGCACAACACTTGACTCCTGAATTAATTTATTGCACCATAAATATACACTAAATTAGTCTTTATACACTTAGTTGATTTCTTAATGACAAAGAAAGGCGACATGTATTAAAACTCTGCGATCAAGCACATCTTGTGCAAGTAATAACTGAAGTATTTATTACACAGGCATGATGAAACTTAACAGTATTTGTGCACAATATCAAATTTGATTGTGTGGTAAATCACGTCGTTAACGTATTTATACAAAAGATAAAATGTGTGTTGTAATTGTTTTACTATAATAGGAACACTTTACTGTTAATCCAGGGGTCAAAGGTACGATTCCCCACCGCACCACTCAAATACTTCGTCTTCCGGGAGGGACGTTAAATGAGGGTACCTCATGACAGTACTATACACCGGTGCACGTAAAAGAGCCAGGGTAGCTCATGGCAGTGCTATACACCGGTGCACGTTAAAGAGCCAGGGTAGCTCATGGCAGTACTATACACCGGTGCACGTAAAAGAGCCAGGGTAGCTCATGACAGCACTATACACCGGTGCACATTAAAGAGCCAGGGTATCTCATGACAGCACTTTACAACGATGCACGTTAAAGAGCCAGGGTAGCTTATGACAGTACTATACAACGATGCACGTTAAAGAGCCAGGGTAGCTTATGACAGTACTATACAACGATGCACGTTAAAGAGCCAGGGCAGCTCATGACAGTACAATACACCGGTGCACGTTAAAGAGCCAGGGTAGCTTATGACAGTACTATACAACGATGCACGTTAAAGAGCCAGGGTAGCTTATGACAGTACTATACAACGATGCACGTTAAAGAGCCAGGGCAGCTCATGACAGTACTATACACCGATGCACGTTAAAGAGCCAGGGTATCTCGTGACAGTACTATACAACGATGCACGTTAAAGAGCCAGGGCAGCTCATGACAGTACTATACAACGATGCACGTTAAAGAGCCAGGGTAGCTTATGACAGCACTTTACAACGATGCACGTTAAAGAGCCAGGGTATCTCATGACAGTACTATACAACGATGCACGTTAAAGAGCCAGGGTAGCTTATGACAGTACAATACACCGATGCACGTTAAAGAGCCAGGGTATCTCATGACAGTACTATACAACGATGCACGTTAAAGAGCCAGGGTAGCTTATGACAGTACTATACAACGATGCACGTTAAAGAGCCAGGGCAGCTCATGACAGTACAATACACCGATGCACGTTGAAGAGCCAGGGTATCTCATGACAGCACTATACACCGGTGCACATTAAAGAGCCAGGGTATCTCATGACAGCACTTTACAACGATGCACGTTAAAGAGCCAGGGTAGCTTATGACAGTACTATACAACGATGCACGTTAAAGAGCCAGGGCAGCTCATGACAGTACAATACACCGATGCACGTTGAAGAGCCAGGGTATCTCATGACAGCACTATACACCGGTGCACATTAAAGAGCCAGGGTATCTCATGACAGCACTTTACAACGATGCACGTTAAAGAGCCAGGGTAGCTTATGACAGTACTATACACCGATGCACGTTAAAGAGCCAGGGCAGCTCATGACAGTACAATACACCGATGCACGTTAAAGAGCCAGGGTATCTCATGACAGCACTATACACCGGTGCACGTTAAAGAGCCAGGGTATCTCATGACAGCACTATACACCGGTGCACGTTAAAGAGCCAGGGTATCTCATGACAGCACTATACACCGGTGCACGTTAAAGAGCCAGGGTAGCTCAAACCAGGGTTACATTCTGTCAGTGCGCTATGCTCCAAAAAATAATATATCGATGCACTTGGCAAATCGGCCATGTCCGAGTGCCAGTATAAATGAACTCACATTATCCTCGCACTATCTCACTACGTGGCTACGACCAGATGATCATGTGCAGATGATGATACAGGACGTGGCTTGACTTTTGATTCGGACTATACGTTTTTTTCTTGGAGAGGGAGCACTAGGTTGAACGTAAAATTGCTATAAGTATACATAAGAAAAGGGTTTTGATACCAATAATAATAATAATAATAATAATAATATTAATAATAATAATAATAATAAAATATAGTGACTACATTCTGTATGTAGGAACCTCATGTGAAGATATCTTGTAGAGTTGTTTCTACTCACTCGAAATATATGGTAATGAAACTTGTTGTTTCTAAAGGAAGCCTATGTGAGTACGTACATTGGAATTCGTATGATCAAGGTCAAAGTTGCTGTAACTAGAATGGCTTCTGCTCAATAACTTTAGTTACAATAGATTGATACGCACAAACCTCATTTGTGGGAAAATTATTTTAAATACCTTGGTATGCAATATATTATATTGATGAAGCTTTGTGTAAAGCAAGTTCATTCTCAAATATTTCAGACAGGAAAACTAAACGTGGAAATGTTAAATATCTGACTTTAAGGTTTGTCCATGTGGTTTTAAATGTAATAATAATAATAATACTAATAATAATAATAATAATAATAATAATAAAATAAAACTATTTCACAAATAGCAATAAGAAGTTTCTTACTGCATTTGTGGACATTACAAAGGCGTTTGATTATGTTGTAAGGATTATTATATGGTGTAAACTTATTAAACTTATTAAGAGGTAAAATGTTAGACATTATACGTTAAATGTACATGAATATTAAGTCTAGAGTTGAAAATGACCATATATAGAAGTTTTGCATTTTTTAGGTGTCTGTCAAGGAAATGCCTTATCCCTATATGTATTTAAATGATTTATATGAGTAGTTCATGACTTATAATCGCAGTGTATAGATTTAGACGTGTTTTAACTATTTATAATAGTGTATGCTGATGCTATTGTTTTATTGTCTGAATCAAAGGCTGGCTTAGAAGGCAAGAAGGTCTGTTATTTCTAAAGAGATATTGCGATAACCGAAAGATTAGTGTAAATTCACAAACAACAAAGGGGTCATTTAGGAAAGGAAGTAGATAAAGAAGGAATTTGAATTCTCTGTATAAAGGTCAAGAATTTAATAAAATGTGACTTTTCATATCTTGTAATTATGTTAACACCACGGGGTTCTTTTACTAGTACGGCTGATATATTATCTGGACAGGCTATGAATATAAACGTAGACAGTGCTTATCTTAACAAGCGTTGTTTGTTTAACATTAATGAGATATTTTTGATAAACTTATATATATACTTGATATATATATATTTATACTTGTATCATGTTTTAAGTTACGGCTCTTAACTATATGGTATGTTTAAGTCAGCAAATAGGAATTAAGAGTACATTTACTTATTTTTGGTAAAGAAAAAAATAGGGGTTAGAAAGCAGTTTAAAATAATTTTGTTTATGGTGATTTAGGTAGGACTTCATTGTTTAGTAAACTGTTCGGTAAATGCTATTAGATATTGGCTTAAAATACAAAACATGCAAACCATAAAATATGTCAGAATTGTATATAAAATTAATTTAGAAGAAAATAGAAATCAAAATAGTAGGTTGGATATATATGTTAAGGTGATTATTACATAGGCTTGGCTTCAATGATGTATGGGTAATGTATATATTTATATTAAATTAGAGTTCGGAATTAACAGAGTCTACTAGAGATTAGCTAAGACCCTATGCGTTATTTGCAGAATTTATGTTTTCAATTTATTTAAATAATGTTAATATGGATACGTATAGAATTGCATCTTAGTCAAGATTAAGGGTGTCTGCGCATATATTACAAGTAGTGGCTAGTAGTTGGCATAAATCAGCTGCTATACCTTATTCGGCAAACAAATGCCATTTATGTGACGAACTAGAAGATGAATATCACTTTGTTCTTCAATGTGAATTGTATACTGACAGAAGAAAAACTTACATAGATAAATATTATTATGCAATCCGAATTTGATTAGATTTATAGAATTATTCACCTCTCAAAATACCAATGTGAATAAAAATATCGATGCATATAGGTTTTCAAAGCTTACGAGTTTTGATCAATCTATTTATTTTTTACGGATTATATTAAGTTGTTCCCCTCGCTATGCTTATGTTTTGCTATGGTGCAGTACTGTAATTGTTAAATTCAATTGTAAATATATAATTAAACGATTGATTGACCATTGGCTATGTTTTTGCATATTTTTTTTTACTGATTGTGTACGCGTGGATATATTGCCTATTGTATTCTGATATAAACACTAAACTTTATCTGGTTATACTATGTTATGTAAGTGTTTTCTAAGAATAAAGTATTGAACAGCTCCAGCATACCAGCATGTTTGCCGTCATCGTTAGCTTTGCGGGCCTATAGTTGCCGCATCGTCCATAAGCCCGCCTTTTCGCCGGCAAACACCATTTCAGGCCCCGGTCTCTCAAACTGTGTATTTGTATCTACGGCTTATTTCCAGAAGATATATATATATATATATCAGAACGACCTGATTTCGTATCTCTCAGCTTTTCGTCATATCTGGTCAAAGTAAATTAACATTTATTTTCGCAAAATGCATAACAGTTTCCCTATACGTTTTTTTTTACTTTTCGAACTGTTAACATCACATGTGTTTTGGTTTGTTAACCAACTTTAGAAGATAACTACATTTTCATTCAATGAAATTGCAGATAGGCAATCATTTAGTACTAGACTTAACCATAATGAATTTCAACTTACTCGGGTGTATAAAGGTCCGCCCACTCATCTGATACACACACCCTTTATCAGATTTTGTTTTGACAATGTGTCAGCCAATGAGGTTTTATTCTAAGTCAGTAGAATCATAGAAGAACAGAACAGAATAAATAAAATCAAAATGCTTAAGAAGGGCTCGTGCAGCAGACTTGGAAGAAAGTAATGCATTAAAGCACAACATAATGTTTACCATTTACCGAGATGCAATGTTAAATGTCCAGCTTTGTCTGATTTATGTCGTCACTTTGCTTTGGCATTTGATCCGTGAAAGATCTGTTATGCTATAATTTAAGAGAAACATAATAAATGGCGTTATTCATGGATTGAAACTTTTGTTTTGTGCGTCAATGCAGTATAAACGCTCGGTCGCGATTTTGCAAACCAATAAGCGCTTGAATTTGCAAAATCGCGGACGAGCGTTCCTAATCCTTAAATTCATACTTCCCTTTTCGTTACTTTTTCGTTTTTGATAATATCGATTCGGTTAAATGATTTTCGCGTTTATTAAGCAAATTATTGATTTTTTTTTAATTTGTGTTAAATATATGCATGACCCAAGTCTTTCTTGCGAAACTCCACCTAAGGGGTCATGAAAGGTCAAATATTTCATGCAAAATGAACGACAATTTTAACGTACAGAAAATTAAGTGCGAATAAGAATAAGAAAATAGCATAATAAATGTAACGTCGTGAAGTCATTTTGGTGAGGTCATTTGAGAAATGTTCAACCCGGCACCGTAAACGTTTCGTTACTTTTATTTAAGCAGTAAAAATATCAAATTGAAAATAACACCAGAGAACATGATATTTCACCGAGCATGAAAAAAGCTTGGCTATTTGAATTGTCTCTGTATATTGCATGTCCTTGTGTGATTTGTTACTATAGGCAACACACTCGTGCTCTCCGAATTGCTGTGTTGTTATACATTGTTCTGTTATTTTCAAATAAGGGTCAAGCACTATTACGCTCACTTAGCACTTCTTTGAATATGTCTCGCATCTTGAAAAGGTATTCAGTTTGATTCAAGTAAACACGTGTCCTTTGCTTTCTCTATGCATATGGACCGCCACGCAGCTCGCTGAACTGCTCGTCTGAAATGCAGAAAGACGATGATATTAAATTGGCACTATACAGTGTGCGTATACCACGTGATAAATTACGTCATAAATGCAAAGTCGGAAGGCAACATTTTGCTTCGAAAGAAGCTTAAAATCAAAGATTACTTTTCTTTCACTACAGCATTTCAAATGAAACAAATGACAGTCTATGCCCCCTTAAGAGCCCCGCTTTCGCTTTATAAGCGGAGTTTGATTAGGTGATTTGTTTCTTCAAGCACTTCGACAAACCTGTTTCCAAAATCACAATTTACAGTGCTCCGTCAGACGGCCGTATTGTGAAAAGGTTTATCGAAGTGTTTTAAGAAACTAAACTTTCAATCAAACTCTGGTAAAGACCGATGGCGGGGCTCCGTAAGCGATGTGACTGCGCTGTTTTTCATTTAAAATGATGAAGAAATATGAAAGTTATCTTCGTTTAAAGTCTTCAATCGAAGCAAAATGTTGTCTTCCGATGTAGCATTTATGACGCAATTTATCACGTGGTATGCACACACTGATTACACTGTAGCTGAAAGAAGAGGTTTTCGGAAACAACTAGGCCATCTGCCTAATATTATTTCTTTAAGTAATAGCCGCGTGTTCGGTTGCATACCGAACATGCTGGCCGTTATTAGAGGGACTCGCCTATCTGTTGGAACCATTCCCCCGGTAACGCATCTGAAAATATCATTATTATAATCATTCTACCCTTTGATACCGAAATTGCAAAAATGCACTTGTAGTATAACAAAAATCTGTTTATAATTTGGGGTGCGAGCCTACGCCTCTTCAGTCAAGGAAATAATATCTGAACGAAAACTGACAACACAACCTCATGCCAACAAGGCCTAAAAACAAACAATGGATAACTTAACATTTACGCATGTATTTTAATCATGTTGCTAACACTATTCAAAATCGTGGACTTCAAAGACAATATTTGAGCATATATCAATATTTGTTGAAGGGTTCCAGCCGTCAGTATCCAAGTTTTAACACTCCTATGCCATTTGCCATACTTTATTTCGTCATATAAAAAAGTGCATTTTACCAAGACCTGAGCGGGTCCCTTTTTACGTCGATGACATAGAGATATAATATCGCAATGATATAGTCGAACAAGGGCATTGGGAAACGCAGAGCAGAGGGTCTTTAAAACGCAGATTACTTACAAAATACTTCCAGTTTTGTTGTATATCCAGTCGAATCCCGTTGGCTCGAACTCGCTTGACTCGAATTCCTCATTGGCTCGAACAAGATGCATGGGACCGGTTTCTTTATATTGAAGGTTAACAATCCCGCTTGGCTCGAATTTTTCGAGGCTCGAGGTATTTTCGCCGGTCCCTGTGAGTTCGAGCCAACGGGGTTCGACTGTATGTGCATGCGATCGATGAGAAGTGGTAAATATTAAGAAAACAATTGCTGGAAAGTTGTATGTCGAAACTCCCGCACCATGGCAACTTACCTTTTGCGGCTGATAACAGTCTTTGAATAAGTCGTCGAAACGAATCATTTTCTAGTCCATGTGCGCTGTTAAATGTGGACCTGATAATAAAGCAAACATTATGTAACATTTCAAAACAACTATGTTAGTACGGAACAATAATGTAACAACTTCTAACCAATGCAAAAACCTTCCATTTAACTGAATGTCAGAGGGCAGATTTACGGCGAAGGTTGTATCAAAACGATGAATATAAATCATTGCCACATTTTTCACAATATTTATGATTATCAAAACATTTGACTGTAGTATGAGGTTGTTGGTGCTGTTATGCTGTTATTACTGTTGTTTTTGTTGTTGGTGTTTAATATGTTTATGGGTTTTGTATCTTACAGAACCAATTCTTTACAAGGATCAGGGTTTTGATCAGTCACTTTTACATTCTTTGTCAAAATTTTGTAAATCGGTGTTGGTACCTGTGGAAAAGTCGCCAACAATAATACTGTATACGGTTGATTACAATATTGCCTGTGTTTAGGTTTAAGTGTATCTGTTATAACATAATATTAACATAAAAAAAACAAATAAAAAAATCAAAATATATAAAAAATAAATTTTGAATGTGTGTAAGGATTCATTTATACCTAACAAATAAAAAAGGAATTTTTCGTTCTGCATAAACTGCTATCTTTGTCAAAGTGCTGAAAGACTAAAATTGATTCAAGTAATAAAAGAGAGGGACATGAATTAATGAATAGATACATATATTCGATAGAGAGATAAGTTTCTTTTTACATACAGGAATTATGTGTCAGTATTAAAGTGTTATGCAAATATTTATATAAAAAAATATATTTAATGATATTTAATTTACTCGGCATTCAATGCTGGATGAATGTTTCGTTTGTACATCCGGTACAAATGGAAAAGTAGTCCAATATCATCCTCGTCGTCCTCTGCGTCCAGGGATTTAAGATTTAGTAGCCTCTGTACCTGTAATACAATAAAAAATGGTCTTTTAATGCGAAAATTAAATCAAAGGAAGTGATAATTATTTAGTTTTACATATCAAAATAATATTGTTCCATGTCCATGTATTTTCGCGACCGTCGAGCCGACATAAGTTTATCTGATCATGGTAAAATCAAATTGTTTGATCATGATTAAATCGAAAAAGAACTCATAAGTTCGATTATAAACGAAAGCATGTCCTTTTACTTCAAATTTCTGCACCTCAAATTAAACGGGCTGTTAAATACAAATATCGACTTGAGACCTTGTGTTCAGAAATGTCATTTTCATGCTCGAAATGAACACCAATAGAATCAGCACACCTGTTTTCAATTTGCAAATACAAATGGTAATACCACTCTGATTTGATGCCATGTTGGCATCAAAACCGCAATAAAAGTGTTTTTTGTTGTTTTGTTTTTTTCAAACACAAGCCCTGAGTTCACTTAAGGCGCGTTAGCTAACGTGAGCAGATCATTTTGTTATGTTTCCCTGATGCATACACTGCAAACGGTGGATCAACTCGCACATTAGCCGCAAACACCATTCATAAACGCAGGGCTGTTCTTTTCGTTCATTATGCATAGCTATCTACATTATAATATTCTGATTAAAACATATCGTGGATTATAGTGTGTATCGATAACGGTCGATAAAAAAACAATCCTAAAATCTCGAAAACGCTCAATTTAAACAATACTAGTTTACACCTATCGTAATATCATAGTGCATATCGATAACAGTTGTTTTAAACATATCTCGAAAATTCTATGCGAATCGATAATTTAAACATATCGTGGAATTAAAATGATTATCGATACCGGTTGAATTAAACTCATCGTGAAATTACTGTGTGAATAGTTAACTCTCGATTTAAAACTATCGTGTATTACACTGTAAATCGATAATTTATAAATTTAAATTACAATGTGAATCGATAACGCTCGATATAAACCTTATATGAAATTAGCGTTTTTGTACATAAGTTTAAATACTCTGAATGCACTTTTGGGAATAAATATACTATGGAAGAGTATATACACTATATAAATATAAATGCATTATATAAAATATGACAAAAAACTTTGTCATCTAAATTTATTTAACAAGATAGTTTTGAATTAACCCATGTTCTTAACATTTAATATAGATCAAGGAATGATCAGGTAATCCTTAATATGTCTTATCGGCCACGACAATAAATGAGCCGTGCAGGCTTCTGTAAATATACCATAATTGGACTTATCGATACTTGTCCTCATACCTGTGGAAGCCTGTTGACACCCACGTCTAGAATTGATCCTCTCTTACCAAACCCATGCGCTATTCTATCAGCAACAGCAGACCGAAAACCTCTTTTCACTCTGTGGTGCGTTTCAATGGCATAGCTTTGTCTATTTTGGTCCTCTCTTCCATTGTGGCTTTGAATAATCATGCTTGCGATATTTAATGGAATCTTCGGGTTGTTGTTATGATATCGTACCCAGCTAAAAGGTTCTGTCATGGGATTTGAGATGGTGTTTTTAAACATGACAGGATTGGCCCGGTAGGACATTTGATTCCGCTGAAAGCCATTTGAATTATGTTTTGTGTCTTTGGCATCTTTGAAATATGGCCTCATGTCATTGGGCTGTTGCGCTCCTTTCAAAGCCTTCATATAATTCACGTAATTGGTGAAAACACTTTGGACACCAGTTAATCGGTTTTCTTTATCGGGTCTTTTGTTTGCCAATGACATAAGCGGCTTATCAATGTCCAATAGGTGACGTTCTGATTTTATCGCGTTTTCCGGTGAGTGGGCTTTTTCAGGATTTGTGATCGATTCTTTGTGTCTGTCACTCTGATTTATATTTGAGTGTGTTACCAACATCGTTTTATTGTCAATCTGTATTGGATGTCCAGTTGATATCACTAGTTGTGAACTTACGATGCAAAAACACAAAACACACCTAATATTAAAGTACATTGAGCGATTCATCTTATATAGACGCCTTACTATTGTTTGTCCAAACGTTTAGGAATATTATCTGTATCTTGAAATATCTCGTGATGTAGTTTTTATACTCTTGTTTCTTTGTTTGTTTGACTCTGAAAAATAAATATTAGAAAAATGCATGTTGTTCAAAAATTGTAAACATATTTCAGTCCTAAACCTTACATTAAGAGTCCGTACAGGTAAAGGCAGATTTTATGCGAAAATATACTTAAGATATTTTATTTAAACGCAGTTAGCGCCCAAAACGAAGTTACGCCTGGAAATATACGATCTTTTGCATTATGATCTTTATTGAAACACGACCTTAGAGAATTGACTATAGAACGAATTGACTACCAAGTATTTATAATAGTTTAAGAAGTGAATGATATTGTCAACAGCTTGTACGTGTCTGGGTATTTGAACCTGCAACGGATAAACTGCGCTATTGAGGAGCGTACATGGATAGGGAAACGTTTGGTTAAATGTCGTTTTGACGTCAAAAACGCTGTGGCACACGTTTTTGAATTAAACATTATTCTCTTTGTTCCATAAAGAATTTTGTCCGCTTATCATAGCAGTAACCACGCCGCGCTCTGTTAATTTCGAGCATGTTAAAAATATACTATAATAAAAATGTAAAGCGTTTCTATTTAACATAGTTCAACTTCGATACTAAAAATATAATCCGATTTTACGAAAGGTATATATGTAAATACATCTAGTATCAGGTTGACAAAATATATGACTAATATTATCATTTACATTAGAAAACAATCGAAGGTATACAAAACAGTTAACTGTAGGAGTCAGTTAGACTTGGGACTAGACTTCTCAAAATGTATATTATTCTCAAAACTGTTCTTCCTTTTTAAGGTTTTGTTTTTGTGTCTATAAATCTTACTTTTAACACCACTGAAACACGACCATTTCATAAACACCGTCATCAAATATTTAAACATGAAATGCGTGTGTGTTGAAATTCAATTACTAACGCTAATGGGTTTTAGTGATTTGTCATTTTCGTGTGATTGCGGTGATTTATCATTTGTAGAAATTCTATCCTACGCCGATTGGGGGGGGGGGGGGGGGGGGGGGGTACTACCACAAGAAAAACATAACAATTTCTCATCCGAAATGGTGCATTTTGGGCGTATTTTTATTTATTTTTTCTCCTATATTGAAATTAAAGTAAACTTGGACGAGTTTTGGGGAGGCGTGCACAGGGTGCGCCCCCCTTCCTGGATCAGCTAGTGATTGGTTTAGTTGATAATTACCCTCTTTGAATAAGTTATAATTGTCTACCTATTATGTTCTACTTACTTTTGATAGCAAAATTATAACAAATAGCAGTTTATGTTACTAATGACACATTGAAACCAATATCCGTGCAGGTGATCCTAAGCAAAATATGAGTATCTAACTGTTTGCTAGAGGCGCACAGCTTAGACCTTCCCCAGTATGCCCGGGCTTGAAAAACTTATTTTTTCCTCGGACATAAAAATGAAAATCAAAAGCTAAGATGTCGACACATGTAACGTTTTATAAGTTAACATTTGTGGAAATTTCACTGAATGATGACGATAAGAATGCTTGAACATGATTCTTTCATGGTTGAATTCTTCCAATAGCGCACTCCTGTCTGCGTGCGCACTTCTGTCTGCGTGCGTAATATTCAAAATGCTTAAGGTATATGTCCCCTTTACGATAAAATGTGCAATAAAGTGTAACTCGCAAGGCCGACATACTTCAGTACCGCAAATCAAAATCAGGTATCGTTATTTCTACTATTTAAACATGATATGTTAAAAGAATCAGTGTGTCGGCGTAACAAAATGGGACCTTTTGTGTTATGCGGTTTAAAATAGTGCGAATTTCAAAGTAAGCCGAAGAATCTTTGATTTATCTTGGCGACGATTCGAGGGAAAATGTAATTATAGATTACTGCGCAGAAAATAGAAATGTGTTTACTAAAAGACCCTGCCTTACAATACCTACAACAAAAAGTCAAAACGTCCTCACGCAATGGCTTATTATGGCCTGTTTTTAACAGTGTTAATATGAATTTGATATTGTTCACTGTTTTCAAATCATAGTCTGCTCTCTCCGCGGCGCACTATCCTTCGACTTTTATTATTTATTATTTTATTAGTTTTGCAATTCGACTTGCATATGAAATGATCCCGTATTATCCTTTGCTGTAACATTACAAATGCAACCTTCTTCAGCCGAAAATATTGTAGCACACAATACAGCATTTTATTAGAACTCATTGATTTTATGCATTGAGTTAATTGATTCAAGTCATTAACAAACACATTGTGTGCAGTACATTGTGTAGGACATAGACTATGACAGTGTGTATTTAGTATTTAGTTAAAAGGTATGCACAAGTCAACCACGGCCCCTGGTCCGGGGAATAGCGGGGACTTTGACTTTCGGTCCAGCCAAGCCCAGGTAAAACCACCGCCCTGCGGGGACGAACTACTGGTAAAATTCCCAAAAAATTCCCGGCTATACCAGGTATACAACCGGACCTGTGGGGGCGTGGTTACAATTGACTTGTGCATAACATTCGAACTATCTGATTGGAAAACAATATGAAAATAGCACTCCTATTTTTCGGATGAAAACCTCAATCTCATAGTCATTACTTTCAGAGTTATTAAGTCACATTACGTAGTAAAGGGAGACTACACATTGTCTTTGTCGTTGAAATTTTATATTTGCTCTTAGATTCTCACTTATATGCCCATAAACCGCACGTTTTAAGTACAAACTTCTACCGAGTGGCATACCTACATTGTTCGAATTCATTTGACAATTGTATTCTCAAAATAAAACGTAAATAACTCGTCAAAATCACATATACCGCCATGTATCCGGATTATAATACGCATAAATGACAGCTTGAAGCAATATATACGTTAACTTTCTTCTATAGAAATCCTCAAAGCGAGTTATATGTTTACAAATAAAGTTTGCAATTGTGAATTAATCCCAGGTCCGGCCCTATTGCTATTTACACAGTACCGAAAATTAATATCTTCATTAATGTCGTTCAATTTTCATAAATATATCCTAATAAAAACATGATTAATTTTGACTCAAAGCATCAGACAGCACTTAATGGAAGAAAATTGTAATTCACCAGCATGCCATGTTTGGGTACCTGGATACAAGCATTCCTCAGCTTTTGAACAAAATCGGATTTTCAGCTCAAGGTCACTACGACCTGTCCTCGACCTTTGGCCAACTATAAACTTAAGGTATTATGTGTTTAGTTACATTTTAATTGTGAGCATTTTTTTCGTTGAAGGAATTCAAAGTAATTATAACAAGTCATATGGTATTTGTTTTCAAAATGAGCATTTATCACAATAACGAACATGCCATCAAACCGAAAGTGCAGTCTACATTTAGCGAGCACAACGTTACTACGAAATTGGTGTGACACGTAACATTCGTAATGCAAAAAATGCTTTATATACTGTGATGTTAATAATCTAACTAAGAAATTATTCTTTTAAACAATTTTAAAGCAAAATAATCACACTGACTCTGTTATTTTCATAAAATATTTTAATTGAAAGCTTAATTATGTTGACATAAACAAAATGGAGGTGATAAGACAAGCATACGGCCATACTTATTACATGGTTGGGTTACGTATAGTTCCTACATTATATCGTTCATACTGTTATATGTAATTGTCATTGTATTTTCAAGTTTGCCCATTTAATAAAAATCAGATTTTTTTTCAAATATGGAAATCGAAAAATTCTGAGCTTTGATGAAACGGGACCTAAGGTTTATAAAGCAAGCTTTAAAACCCGTAGCCTACGAGTTTGGGGATAAGTTATTAAATGCATTAATGGATCAAGGTTTGTAATAACGGTATAAGACATACGTTTTTGTGTATCTTGATGCCTTTTTACTTTAATCAGTTCGTACAATTGTCTGTTGATAAAGGCTATTTTTATCGTCTTTTTATTCACACTTTTTAAACCGTGCCTTATGTCCCATTTTGTAGCCCGGCGCATAAATTCTTTCAACATTTCATGTCAAAAAAGTAAATTTGACGATTGCGATTCGAAAGACTGTAACCTCCTGAAATCTGTACCGTGAATTAAAATAAACGTTGGCATGTTACATGGTCATTACCAAGCGTTAGAAAAAAACACATTCAATACTCTTGAAAAAGATAAAGAGAACGGATGATGATGGAAATTACGTTAAACGCTTACGAAGAAAACTGATTATGGAAAATGAGCTTTCGCTTCAAATTGGTTAACTTGGCCGGACCAGTAACGTATTTCTTTTTTATTTAGATCGTTTGAGTACTCATCCGGGCTTTTGGACAAAATTATATCAAAATCGTGATTGAAATATCAATATCGAGGTCGAGGTCCAATAATGTACAATGTCACTTGCGTTTTCCAAGGATGTTGACCTTGAAAGTTATCATTAAAGTCGGTCTTCAAGCAACATAATTTACCAAATCTACAGGGTATGCTTTGGGACAAAATACTAGTAGTATACAAAATGAAAATAAAGATAATGACAACATTATTTGAAATATATTATAATAGTAAGTATTTGGTATGGCTATTGATAGCGATGAACGTGTAATAAATTATATGCGCATAATAAATGTTTTTCAGGGTCGACCTTATTATATTTATTTGCCCGTTCCAACACATATTAAATGACAATGGACACTGACCATGTACGAGTATTGACCATTGTAAATGTGTGTCTGTGGCAAGTGGAAAATGCAACAATTAAAAGATGAACATAAACACACGCATTTTAAGCAACGTAACGTTTAAAAGTCTTTTCGTCGGCTATAACGTCACATCGAAAAATATCAAAATTTAAGAGTTGGTGTAAAATTACCCCCTCCCCCTAAATAGGTAATGGAATGTTATTCGCTATCATGCACTATGAGCTGTTTTGTTGCAATTTATTTTGATGTTTTAAGATTACACTATAAATGATTTATCTCTTGAAGTTGGTCAGTTATAGGAGAGGCAAAAGTATTTGTGTTTTATTTTCGTTATCAAAGGCAATATGTTAAACAATACAGGGTAAATGAGCTCTAAGCGATCACCTTGTTACACATCATTCCATTTTATTATATAGTGTTGAAAGAGAAGTTGAAGGCTGGTTTCTTTTTCATAATATTTTACCAACAAAATATTATTTGTTCTTCCAATCATCCAGTTAAGTTTGGTAAAAACGGTGCTTAATGTTATTGACAAAAGAAGATTGACGTACGGATATTTTTTTTGAAACTAATCGACATTTAACTGGAAACTGTTTATATTGATCAAAATGAAATCACATTTACCTCAAATAAAATAAACTAAAAACCATCTGTAAAATAGATAAATATATAATAAATAGAAATAATAAATAAATAAATAAATAAATAAATAAATAAATAAATAAATAAATAAATAAATAAATAAATAAATAAATAAATAAAAACACAATTATATTTAAAACATATTTAGGACTTACCTTCCGAATAAAATTCCTTAGTAGTAGTGATCCGATGTAAAGGAGAGTCGGTATCTTAAAGCCCTGGATTTGTAGATATAAGAGTAAATTTCTTAAAATATTTATGTGTTTCTAATGCAAATAAAAATCCATGTCTGAAATGAGGAATCTGACAAGTATTGTTTCGCCTCTGCAAAGGGGGATGTGATTCACTTTTAGAACATTTCTTTCTTCGACAAGTGCGCACAGTGACGTCATCAAAGCTCGTGGGCATACATAAATCTTTAACGAATGACTTTTGTCCATGGCCAGTGATATTTTGCCAATTCCATAGAAGCAAACTGAATTAATTCATACTGATTGGAAATCGAATCGGTATCGGTATAGAAGTATTTAACTATCTTCGTGTCTGATAAATAGTCGTTAATTGGATTTTGAGAACAAAGATTGATTTCTGCCTGACTGGAGGAACATTATGCTTGCCAACTATAATAGTAAAACCCAATCGTCTTGTTTTCACTAAAGCAACGTTAATGTTTTAATTTAAGAGATGTCAATTCACCAAAAGCGCGATTTAAAAATAAGACGGTTTTATTATTTTTAAAATGTTTCGTCATTATTTAGCCGTAAACCAGACGAACATGCTCAATACACACTCTTATAAGTTTTGCCTACGATATACACTCACTAAAACTGAACATGTATAGCAATTTCAACTTCTGAGTAAATACTGTATATCGTATAGACCCATGCACAGCCTCGGAGTGCTCAGCTGTACATCCGTAAATTATGCGGTAAACGTTCTGAAGATATTAAGCGTTACAATCTTTTATTGAAACGGGGCCTTTGCGTTTTGGTATTATATCAATAACAGGATGATAGAAGAATGACGTTTGGATTGGGTATGCACAAGCTGATTTGAAAATCAGCCCTTTTTCAGTGTTGAAATGAGTTAAAATTTTGTTTGATGTGATCGCTTGTTTGAAGTGCACCAACGATATGAAAAAATCGTCTCTATTGTGAAACTGTCCAACTCTAACATTAAGCGCAACACTGTGAACGCTTAAGCGGTATTCATCAATCATTAAGCTATGTTTTCAATGAAGCAGAAGGGCTATAACTACACCACAGACAAAGAACAGTGCGACATATTTTAATCATTCCAACATTCTTGTAATGACGAGAAAATGACGAACACGTTCACTTTATAGTACTTACAGTATGAGGGTGCAAGGGTGACCACCTCTCACCCAAGAACTTGTTAGTTCAATCCCCAACAGGGGTACTGTTCATGGCTGTCCATATGAACGCCAGTACTGGTTTCTACCCAGAATCAGAGTCAGCTTCCGGCTGCCTTCACGATATCTATGTGTTAACTAACGGTATGTTTTCATCATTTGTGCAGATTATCCCTTTTTTTAACTCACTCCAATGAATTCAGTTGAAATTGCACCCCATCCCACCTCACTGGTGCATCACTCGAGGTTCACCTGTAATTATAGAATTTGCGAATTGGCGAAGCCAAGTATTTCAAATAAAAATTGAAGTCTGAAAACCTAGTTGAATCGAAATGGTTTAACTGGTGACCGCTGGTGAATATAATTATGTTAACATGAATATTATTTGTGAGTTGTTAGCAATGGGTTACATATATATATAGGTATGGTTTTTGTCTGCTTTTAATTTCTATGGTCTAATATAAAAAGAGGTACGGCGCAATACATTTTGAAAAAATATATAAATGTTGTGTGTGCCACTGGATTCATTTGTATGTTGAGTCAGCGTTTTTTGTCTGTTTAAGTATTAGAAATGCCTTTTAATGCTGCACGTGGAAAATGCGTTATAAAAAAATGAAATGAATGAAGGATCTGTCACAAGTAGTCATAGATAACACAATTCAACAAGTCCAGGAAATATGTTAATTGGCGAGCCTTTTGCGAGAGATTCTTTTTATCACATGCTTTTTTCCAGCTTTTAGCAATGAGCTAAATACCAAAAAGCAATGCTATTTGCATATTGCCGAAATGAAGTACCATGGAAATTCACAGATTAATGCGAACGTTTTAATTCTGTTTATAAGTACGATGCATACTCAGACGATACCCAGTACGAATAAAAATAAAAACAATATACTCTACACGCCATTTGCTTTTTAACATTGTGACGTAATATCCGCAAGGATGACGTCATCATTTGTTATTTATTCATGACATCATTTTCTGTTTGTTCATAACAATTACAGAAAGTATTTGTATGTTAGGGTTAATTTTGGCGATCTACGGAAAATGGAGCGAGCACAGCGAGGCCACAGGCTACAGGTACTTGTAAAAGTTGCAGTTTTAAGTTTATTCATCGTTTACGCAATTCCACTTCCACGTTCTCTGGTTCTCGCTCAATAGCATTTCCTCGTGATATCGTACATACCATTCAAGCTTTGTACAGTGTACACATACCTCGATGGCACAAAAAAGGTAACGTACAAGAAGAATTTTGAAACTTAATGAGACAGAAGACCCTATACGTGTGTGAGGTATGATTATATAAACGATGGAAACTTGACTGACTTCAATAACTCTCCAAAAATATTCCGAAACGGCGTATCTGTAATGATATTTCACGGAATACTGCCCCCAAAAGGCGGCTAATAGGAGAACGGCCGAAAGCAAGCTTAATTTCTCGTAAATCTGTTGTGGCTTAGACATGTCACCATTACATTTTGTCTCATCGGAAATAGGCTTTGTTACGCCTAGCATTATGGGATATAACCACTCGGAAAGCTTCTGTGTTTCTGGCTATTATATTTGAATGGGTTCAACAGATTTATGGACCATTAGGGAGTTTAATATATTTTTGAAGAAGAGAAGACGTTGGACGTATCGAATAAATAAGGTATCAGATGTACAAATAAGCGTTTTATTTAAGGTATTAGTTTCTCAAACATGTGACTTTGTGACGTTTTGATTTGTGACCCCTTATTGTATGTTTGGGCCCTTTTTGAAAAAGCATTTCTTGTCTGAAAGATTGTAAAATTGGTTATGCACGTTCGATTTCAGATGAAATAAAGAGTAATAACTTTATGTATAAAATATTTTCGGTTATTTCATTTTCATTTTTTTAATCAGCAAGCGAAAACGTTTCAAAGATACGGAATCAGGCAACACCATTACAGCTGCAATCTCACAGAAAGGCCGTTGTGACCAGTCTTTTATTACTGGCTTTCAGACATTAACCCCAAAAATTACTGATACCCAAGACAATTTGTCATTAAAACAGTTGCCAAAACGGATTACATTGGAGAGTGCAGCTTTAGACAATACGGTTGATGGAATCATCAAATGATCAAGTAATTTGTGGGTCGGATACATTCATCGAGCCATTGGTAAACATTTTAACAGTAATGCCACATACTGGCTCACATACTGATTGTAATTAAATATATTTAAAACACATGATCAATAAAGTAAGAGCAGTTTGATTTTTGATTCTTTCATCTGAAATTGGGCCTGAAATAGGCTGTTTTGTAATTTTTGAAGTTTATTATCAGTATTATATGAGCGTACTCATCTACCACCGCCTTCAACAAAACGCATAGAATGTGTTTATTTATAACGAATCCTTTGTAAAGCTGCACTCTCACATATTTTTTACAACTTTTTAATTATTTGTCTTGGAATGAGCAGATTTTTGCGTACATATCTGCAAACCAGTGATAAAACATTGCTGACAAAAGATCAGATCGCAGATTTTCATGGCTAAAAGCGTTCTTAACGGTTTACGAAAAATGCATAAAACATCAATGTTTTAACTTAAATATAGAAATCTGCGATCTATTTTTGTCAGCAGTCTGATATGACTGGTTTACATGCATTTACGCATAAATTGGCACGTTCCAAGACATTTAATAAAAAAGTTGTCAAAACGTGAGCGTGCAGCTTTTAAATGTACACGATTATAGTATTGTTTAATTATAAAAAGCATAACACCGCAACAACATTGAGATCCTTTAAAGTGGACGTTAATGGAGAAGTTACGCACATCTGACATGTGATATTTTCCTGGAGGATATTAACGCACTGTCTGGTTGTAATAGTGTTAGAGTTACTTACCGTTACCTTGTTATGGATGATAATTACAACATGGTTTTAAGAAAGTTGTATTCCAATCCAGAAAAAAAATGTTTACACAGTTAAGAGCTATTTTCGAAATTGTTTTGTTAAAATGACGATTCTTTTCTCCGTCTTGATAATAGAAAATTATGTAAAATTTTGTTTTCAATAAGGTTACACGCCTATTGGATCAAATGCAGTTGCATTTTTCTTTTTCAGAAAACATCACGATAAAAACACGACTGAGTTAACGGACGCTCCTGGGCAATGGATTCTATAATGACATTGGGCTGATTGATCGGAACGTTGTTAAAGGTAACAACATGATTAACGATATCTCTTTTAACTTTGAAAGTTGAACTATTTGATGATGCAAAAATATTTAAATGAATAGAAGCACACTTCAATAGGTGTCTCCAATCTGGTTAGAAATACAACAAACCACTTCTCTATCCATTAATCTTTCATAACAGTAAACATTTGAAATTTAACAACGATGTCTTAAACAACGCTATTAACTTTAACGAAATTCTAAACAATCGGTCTAATCTTGTTATATTCAACTACAATTCTTAAATGGTGGTATTTAAGTACCTAACAGACGTTCTCAGTAATTTACTGTGACTTTAAGGTTGCTTAATGAGTGTGTTAAACAGTGTGTCCTCGAGGACCCAACTGAACACAACAGTCATGTAAAAACAAGGTACATTACACACATAAAAAGAGAAAGACAAATAGGCTACCGCCTTGTAAAAGGATCGAATCATCTAATACCATCTTTAACTTTCTCTTACTTACAGATATGGTTACCAAACATAGATACATACACAGGAACCTTACAGGAAGAAAAACCGCCAAGATCCGAAAGAGCTTATTAACGTTTACTTTGTTTTTGAATGGTGTTAGTGTTGTTGTTCTTGTGGATGTTCTTTTTGTTTTACGTTTCAAATTGATAATTATCCTGTTTGTAGGCTCAAGTGGAGTTAACAGTGTCCTACGTGTATTTTGTTATACCTATTGATAATAACTGTCCATTAACATTATCCATTTCTCTTCCAATGAATTTATCAAATTATAAAAAAGGTATGCATATTATGAACTAATGCATATCGTCAATGAAAAATAATGTTAAATTTCATTAAAACATCCTTGATGAATGCTCTAAGCCATTACGTCAGTGTTTCAGTAATAACTTCTTTCTACATATTGTTAAGGAGAGAGCATTTCAAAATAATAGATCCATTATCGCCATACCTTTATGTCGCCTTTGAAATCTGAACTACAGCTTCTTAGAGTATTCTCTGTAACCTTCATGAAACGTCTGTAAGACGGACCACAGTACAGACGATGTAGCATATCCGTTGTTTTATTACATTATTGAGCTTTTTTTTAAATTGTTTTAACACCTGTACTTTCAAACGAGATCACAGTTTATGGCTGCTCAGCGTGCCCTTGTAGCAAACATTGTACAGACGTAATACATGAAGGGATTTAGAAGAAATTGTCCCAAACAATGGTCATCGATCGGTTCACTGTTCGTGAAGACTGATGGCTCACTGCTCGTGAAGACTGACGGCTCACTGTTCGTGAAGACCGACGGCTCATTGATCGTGAAGACTGACGGCTCACTGCTCGTGAAGACCGACAGCTCTCACTGTTCGTGAAGACTGACGGCTCATTGATCATGAAGACTGACGGCTCACTGCTCGTGAATACTGACAGCTCATTGATCGTGAAGACTGACGGCTCACTGCTCGTGAAGACTGACGGCTCATTGATCGTGAAGACTGACGGCACATTGCTCGTGAAGACTGACGGCTCATTGCCTGTGAAGACCGACGGCTCACTGCTCGTGAAGACCGATGGCTCACTGCTCGTGAAGACTGACGGCTCACTGCTCGTGAAGACTGACGGCTCATTGATCGTAAAGACTGACAGCTCATTGATCGTGAAGACTGACGGCTCACTGCTCGTGAAGACTGACGGCTCATTGATCGTGAAGACTGACGGCACATTGCTCGTGAAGACTGACGGCTCATTGCCTGTGAAGACCGACGGCTCACTGCTCGTGAAGACCGACGGCTCACTGCTCGTGAAGACTGACGGCTCACTGCTCGTGAAGACTGACGGCTCATTGATCGTGAAGACTGACAGCTCACTGCTCGTGAAGACTGACGGCTCATTGATCGTGAAGACTGACGGCTCATTGCTCGTGAAGACTGACAGTTCACCGCTCGTGAAGACTGACGGCTCATTGATTGTGAAAACTGACGGCTCATTACTCGTGAAGACTGACGGCTCACTGATCGTGAAGACTGACAGCTCACTGCTCGTGAAGACTGACTGTTCGTGAAGACTGACGGCTCACTGCTAATGAAGACTGACGACTTACAGCTCGTGAAGACTAAAGGCTCGTTGCTCGTGAGGATTGACGGCTTATTGCTCGTGAACACTGACGGCTAACTGCTCGTTAAGACTGAAGGCTCACTGCTTTTGAAGACTGACGGCTCACTGCTCGTTTAGACTGATGGCTGACTGCTCGTGAAGACTGACGGCTCACTGCTCGTTTAAACAGACAGCTGACTTTTGGTCAAGATTGCTTGTGAAGAATGTCGGCTTTCTGCTCGTGAAGACTTATGCCTACTGATATTCACTGCTCACGAAGACTGACAGCTGCTTTTTAGTATACACTGACGGCTTACTGCTCGTGAAGAATGACGGCCGAATGTTGGTAAAGACTGACGGCTTACTGCTCGTGAAGACTAACGGCTGAATGTTGGTAATACTGACGGCTTACTGCTCGTGAAGACTGACAGCTGAATTTGGTAAACACTGACGGATTACTGCTCGTGAAGACTGACGGCTGAATGTTGGTTAACACTGACGGCTCACTGCTCGTGAAGACTGATGGCTGAATGTTGGTAAACACAGATGGATTACTGCTCGTGAAGACTGACGGCCAAATGTTGGTAAACACTGACGGCTTACTGCTCGTGAAGACTAACGGCTGAATGTTGGTAATACTTACGGATTACTGCTCGTGAAAAATGACGGCTGAATGTTGGTAAACACCGACGGCTTACTGCTCTTGAAGACTGACGGCTTAAATTTGGTAATACTGACGGATTACTGCTCGTGAAGAATGACGGCTGAATGTTGGTAAACACTGACGGCTTACTGCTCTTGAAGACTGACGGCTGAATGTTGGTAAACACTGACGGATTACTGCTCGTGAAGACTGGCGGCTAAATGTTGGTAAACACTGACGGATTACTGCTCGTGATGACTGACGGCTTACTGCTCGTGAAGACTGACGGCTTACTGCTCGTGAAGAATGACGGCTTACTGCTCGTGAAGACTGACGGCTGAATGTTGGTAAATACTGACGGCTTACTGCTCTTGAAGACTGACGGCTGAATGTTGGTAAAGACTGACGGCTTACTGCTCGTGAAGACTAACGGCTTACTGCTCGTGAAGACTGACGGCTGAATGTTGGTAAAGACTGACGGTTACTGCTCGTGAAGACTAACGGCTTACTGCTCGTGAAGACTGACGGCTGAATGTTGGTAAAGACTGACGGCTTACTGCTCGTGAAGACTAACGGCTTACTGCTCGTGAAGACTGACGGCTGAATATTGGTAAGGTCTGACGGATTACTGCTCTTGAAGACTGACGGCTGAATGTTGGTAAAGACTGACGGCTTACTGCTCGTGAAGACTGACGGCTGAATGTTGGTTAACACTGACGGCTTACTGCTCGTGAAGACGTATGCCTTCTGATATTTACGGCTCGTGAAGACTGACAGCTGACGGTTGGTAAAGACTGGCGGCTTACTGCTCGTAAAGAGTGTTTGCCCACTGCTCTTTAAGACGGGACCTGTTGGCAACTTTATTGCAACCTATCGGCAATTATCATCAACAGTTGCTGTGGCAGACATTTGTACGAGCCTCAACTACTTTTAGGTTGTTAAAAACTTACAAACATGTACGAACGGATAATTGGAATATTATCGGAGAATTCCGAAAGTTGTTCAAGATTATATACTCACATTGATCTTCTATAAGAAAAATAAGAAACTGACAATGCCATTGGATTTAGGCAGTACTGGATGAGACCGAGCATCCCTCAAAAGCTCTGTTTGAGGATTATGCTGAAATATGCATCACTGGATGAAGCTATGGATCCCAAAAAGGCAGTTTTTGGGACTATATCATTCCTGTTACTCTATTATATATTTCGTTTTTTGTGTGTGTTTTTTTTGGTATTATATTATCGAAACGCACTTGATGCATTTTAAATTAATATAATTTTGAACGTATTTCGTCACAATCGATCGGCGAACTCGAAATAAATGATAGCAGACTGCTGTTAACGACCAGAAAACGACCATATTTAAAGGCGAACGGTTTGCGATGCAATAAAAAGACATCACTGGCCTACAACGGTGTTCTAGACACCACCTACAACACTATACGGCATCTTACAACCATCTAGCGGCCATGGTTGTCGGCAATTTGCGATAAGTTGTGGCCCATGTGTTTCATAGGACCTTAAGTAAGAACAATGAAGGTAAAGAAATAAAACTCACAACACAAAACATATTCTTACTATATCTATACGTTTATTACTATCAACTACATCTGTAAAATCTATATGCAGTAGTAATGACAAAAATGAAACATTTCATTAATATATTCCCTACAAGTTCATATTCATAATCAATATCGTTTAAAAAATCACTTAGTATCTACGTTACGTTGAATGTAGTAAATGCCAAACAGTGACACGACCTTCTTAATGTAGATCCGTTTCCTATTCAGTTATCTCTCATGTTGAGCAGAGCAACTTACAAAAATAGTAGGATTTAAGATATATACATATTTTAGAACACGCATTATCACACGACATACGTGGTGGCGGTGATTGATATATGGCACAGGAAGTAACCGTTGTCAAAGTCTATTCTCTGCACATGCTCTGTGCCTGAGGTGACCCCTTGACCTCTTGTGCCTCTTGGACAAGGGCACACAGTGGACAACACAGGATCGTCAGACAGTCTTTGATCGTGTCGCCCTCGATCCCTTTCTGTTCGCGGATCCTCCCTCTGATTTTTATCCACATGAGGAGGTTCAGAACCGGCACGAGATAGGCTAGACCTGAAAAGCACGATAAAGAATGTATGAAGTGTGGATTAGCGGTAAGGCAGTAATTTCCCTTGGTCGTTGTTTGACGCAAGATAATCAAATTCTGAAAGGCACGAGTAAGTATTGGATCGTGGCCGAGTGTTCAAACTACATGCAACGTACGCAAACTAAGGGCGTTTTTGTTGATAACAAACCAGTTTCAGTTTTGGTGTCAATGGTTTTAGCAGTTTCGAACTAATTTTTGACAGTTTGGCTTGAAGTAACAAATGCATGGTTTTTGTACAGTTTAAACAACTTGGCGGAGCTACTGCATGTAGCCATTATTTCTAATTATAAATGTAACCTTTATCATTTAGCTCATTTGCACATTGTAAGGCATTGTTATCAAAAGGATTGAGTTTCAACAAACGTGGTTGATCACTTTCCGCCATGTTGGTTTCAAAGTTAACTAGTTTTCGGATGGAACGAACCGATGAAACCACCTCCGGTAGGGGTTTCGATAGTTCCGGTTTCGGTTTTCGTTAAAAAACACACACGATAAAACTGGTTTTGGTTTTATTTGAAACTGTAACAACAAATGCAAAGTTCGTGAAACCGATCTAAAACCAAAACCAGTTTATAACCAACAAAAACGCCCTAGACTCTATCCTTCAAAACACGCAATGAGTTGCCACGTCATTGATATTAAATTCTGATTGGATAAGCGCGACGTCATTTAACCAATGATAAAGAGGTTTCATGTATCAGCTTTTGTTTACAAAGGTATGTTGTCAGACATTTATTAAAAAAAGATACTCGATACTGTTAAGTTTTAATCGTAATTAACAATTATTTGAAATGTAAATTTAAGAATTGATCGCATTTTTTTCTAGCGTTTATGATGTATAAACGATAGCACGCTTCATGGAATTTGGTTGCGTAGAAAACAAAAACATTAATGAAATAGACCAGAATTGACAGTTTCATATTTGAATTTCCCACAATTTTCTTGAGGTGATCCCAAACCACCATCTCCACATAGGATTGTTCGAAAAATACACATCCCCTTCTCTTCCCATCCCTTCCCTACATGCTGTGCCCCCTCTAATGCCAAATCATGGATCCGTGCTGGTTGCTTTACCCGCGTTTAATATTAAGTTGGGACACGTAGCTGATATCTTATTCAATTGATAACCCGAACCTTAATCATTATTGTTATGAATTTTAGTGTTATCATTTGACGCACTCGATGTCATATTCATTTCAGCATGTTCCTGTTTTCTTCTTTTTCGAACAGTTGATATAATTTGTACTATCTGGTCATACAGCGCAAATGTTTTTGTTTTTTTATAAACATTGAAGCCAATGTGTATTATTGCAAGATTTACAATAGTTGGATCATATAATTACAGTTTTGTGCATATTATCGTTGTTTGGTTTATGTGTCTGGTTCGGTCTAACTGGTTAAACAAGACAGTTGACACGAATGGCTCTACCTCTAGACAGGGCTTGTTTTGCGTATGGAAATAGCCCATACTTTATTCTTTCTTAATGCGGTCTCGGTACCTTAAAGTGGATCAGCGTGTGTAACCATGCTGCGAATATCAAAGATATATGCCACCAATTCAGAAAATTACCTGATATTCAACCTCATCCAGTATGAGATGAATTTTATTTGATCGTATATATACTAATTAGTATTTATAGAAATAAAGGTTCAGTTATGTTTTTAAAGACTGACGGCTCATTGCTCGTGAAGACTGACAGTTCACCGCTCGTGAAGACTGACGGCTCATTGATCGTGAAAACTGACGGCTCATTACTCGTGAAGACTGACGGCTCACTGATCGTGAAGACTGACAGCTCACTGCTCGTGAAGACTGACTGTTCGTGAAGACTGACGGCTCACTGCTAATGAAGACTGACGACTTACAGCTCGTGAAGACTAAAGGCTCGTTGCTCGTGAGGATTGACGGCTTATTGCTCGTGAACACTGACGGCTAACTGCTCGTTAAGACTGAAGGCTCACTGCTTTTGAAGACTGACGGCTCACTGCTCGTTTAGACTGATGGCTGACTGCTCGTGAAGACTGACGGCTCACTGCTCGTTTAAACAGACAGCTGACTTTTGGTCAAGATTGCTTGTGAAGAATGTCGGCTTTCTGCTCGTGAAGACTTATGCCTACTGATATTCACTGCTCACGAAGACTGACAGCTGCTTTTTAGTATACACTGACGGCTTACTGCTCGTGAAGAATGACGGCCGAATGTTGGTAAAGACTGACGGCTTACTGCTCGTGAAGACTAACGGCTGAATGTTGGTAATACTGACGGCTTACTGCTCGTGAAGACTGACAGCTGAATTTGGTAAACACTGACGGATTACTGCTCGTGAAGACTGACGGCTGAATGTTGGTTAACACTGACGGCTCACTGCTCGTGAAGACTGATGGCTGAATGTTGGTAAACACAGATGGATTACTGCTCGTGAAGACTGACGGCCAAATGTTGGTAAACACTGACGGCTTACTGCTCGTGAAGACTAACGGCTGAATGTTGGTAATACTTACGGATTACTGCTCGTGAAAAATGACGGCTGAATGTTGGTAAACACCGACGGCTTACTGCTCTTGAAGACTGACGGCTTAAATTTGGTAATACTGACGGATTACTGCTCGTGAAGAATGACGGCTGAATGTTGGTAAACACTGACGGCTTACTGCTCTTGAAGACTGACGGCTGAATGTTGGTAAACACTGACGGATTACTGCTCGTGAAGACTGGCGGCTAAATGTTGGTAAACACTGACGGATTACTGCTCGTGATGACTGACGGCTTACTGCTCGTGAAGACTGACGGCTTACAGCTCGTGAAGAATGACGGCTTACTGCTCGTGAAGACTGACGGCTGAATGTTGGTAAATACTGACGGCTTACTGCTCTTGAAGACTGACGGCTGAATGTTGGTAAAGACTGACGGCTTACTGCTCGTGAAGACTAACGGCTTACTGCTCGTGAAGACTGACGGCTGAATGTTGGTAAAGACTGACGGTTACTGCTCGTGAAGACTAACGGCTTACTGCTCGTGAAGACTGACGGCTGAATGTTGGTAAAGACTGACGGCTTACTGCTCGTGAAGACTAACGGCTTACTGCTCGTGAAGACTGACGGCTGAATATTGGTAAGGTCTGACGGATTACTGCTCTTGAAGACTGACGGCTGAATGTTGGTAAAGACTGACGGCTTACTGCTCGTGAAGACTGACGGCTGAATGTTGGTTAACACTGACGGCTTACTGCTCGTGAAGACGTATGCCTTCTGATATTTACGGCTCGTGAAGACTGACAGCTGACGGTTGGTAAAGACTGGCGGCTTACTGCTCGTAAAGAGTGTTTGCCCACTGCTCTTTAAGACGGGACCTGTTGGCAACTTTATTGCAACCTATCGGCAATTATCATCAACAGTTGCTGTGGCAGACATTTGTACGAGCCTCAACTACTTTTAGGTTGTTAAAAACTTACAAACATGTACGAACGGATAATTGGAATATTATCGGAGAATTCCGAAAGTTGTTCAAGATTATATACTCACATTGATCTTCTATAAGAAAAATAAGAAACTGACAATGCCATTGGATTTAGGCAGTACTGGATGAGACCGAGCATCCCTCAAAAGCTCTGTTTGAGGATTATGCTGAAATATGCATCACTGGATGAAGCTATGGATCCCAAAAAGGCAGTTTTTGGGACTATATCATTCCTGTTACTCTATTATATATTTCGTTTTTTGTGTGTGTTTTTTTTGGTATTATATTATCGAAACGCACTTGATGCATTTTAAATTAATATAATTTTGAACGTATTTCGTCACAATCGATCGGCGAACTCGAAATAAATGATAGCAGACTGCTGTTAACGACCAGAAAACGACCATATTTAAAGGCGAACGGTTTGCGATGCAATAAAAAGACATCACTGGCCTACAACGGTGTTCTAGACACCACCTACAACACTATACGGCATCTTACAACCATCTAGCGGCCATGGTTGTCGGCAATTTGCGATAAGTTGTGGCCCATGTGTTTCATAGGACCTTAAGTAAGAACAATGAAGGTAAAGAAATAAAACTCACAACACAAAACATATTCTTACTATATCTATACGTTTATTACTATCAACTACATCTGTAAAATCTATATGCAGTAGTAATGACAAAAATGAAACATTTCATTAATATATTCCCTACAAGTTCATATTCATAATCAATATCGTTTAAAAAATCACTTAGTATCTACGTTACGTTGAATGTAGTAAATGCCAAACAGTGACACGACCTTCTTAATGTAGATCCGTTTCCTATTCAGTTATCTCTCATGTTGAGCAGAGCAACTTACAAAAATAGTAGGATTTAAGATATATACATATTTTAGAACACGCATTATCACACGACATACGTGGTGGCGGTGATTGATATATGGCACAGGAAGTAACCGTTGTCAAAGTCTATTCTCTGCACATGCTCTGTGCCTGAGGTGACCCCTTGACCTCTTGTGCCTCTTGGACAAGGGCACACAGTGGACAACACAGGATCGTCAGACAGTCTTTGATCGTGTCGCCCTCGATCCCTTTCTGTTCGCGGATCCTCCCTCTGATTTTTATCCACATGAGGAGGTTCAGAACCGGCACGAGATAGGCTAGACCTGAAAAGCACGATAAAGAATGTATGAAGTGTGGATTAGCGGTAAGGCAGTAATTTCCCTTGGTCGTTGTTTGACGCAAGATAATCAAATTCTGAAAGGCACGAGTAAGTATTGGATCGTGGCCGAGTGTTCAAACTACATGCAACGTACGCAAACTAAGGGCGTTTTTGTTGATAACAAACCAGTTTCAGTTTTGGTGTCAATGGTTTTAGCAGTTTCGAACTAATTTTTGACAGTTTGGCTTGAAGTAACAAATGCATGGTTTTTGTACAGTTTAAACAACTTGGCGGAGCTACTGCATGTAGCCATTATTTCTAATTATAAATGTAACCTTTATCATTTAGCTCATTTGCACATTGTAAGGCATTGTTATCAAAAGGATTGAGTTTCAACAAACGTGGTTGATCACTTTCCGCCATGTTGGTTTCAAAGTTAACTAGTTTTCGGATGGAACGAACCGATGAAACCACCTCCGGTAGGGGTTTCGATAGTTCCGGTTTCGGTTTTCGTTAAAAAACACACACGATAAAACTGGTTTTGGTTTTATTTGAAACTGTAACAACAAATGCAAAGTTCGTGAAACCGATCTAAAACCAAAACCAGTTTATAACCAACAAAAACGCCCTAGACTCTATCCTTCAAAACACGCAATGAGTTGCCACGTCATTGATATTAAATTCTGATTGGATAAGCGCGACGTCATTTAACCAATGATAAAGAGGTTTCATGTATCAGCGTTTGTTTACAAAGGTATGTTGTCAGACATTTATTAAAAAAAGATACTCGATACTGTTAAGTTTTAATCGTAATTAACAATTATTTGAAATGTAAATTTAAGAATTGATCGCATTTTTTTCTAGCGTTTATGATGTATAAACGATAGCACGCTTCATGGAATTTGGTTGCGTAGAAAACAAAAACATTAATGAAATAGACCAGAATTGACAGTTTCATATTTGAATTTCCCACAATTTTCTTGAGGTGATCCCAAACCACCATCTCCACATAGGATTGTTCGAAAAATACACATCCCCTTCTCTTCCCATCCCTTCCCTACATGCTGTGCCCCCTCTAATGCCAAATCATGGATCCGTGCTGGTTGCTTTACCCGCGTTTAATATTAAGTTGGGACAAATAGCTGATATCTTATTCAATTGATAACCCGAACCTTAATCATTATTGTTATGAATTTTAGTGTTATCATTTGACGCACTCGATGTCATATTCATTTCAGCATGTTCCTGTTTTCTTCTTTTTCGAACAGTTGATATAATTTGTACTATCTGGTCATACAGCGCAAATGTTTTTGTTTTTTTATAAACATTGAAGCCAATGTGTATTATTGCAAGATTTACAATAGTTGGATCATATAATTACAGTTTTGTGCATATTATCGTTGTTTGGTTTATGTGTCTGGTTCGATCTAACTGGTTAAACAAGACAGTTGACACGAATGGCTCTACCTCTAGACAGGGCTTGTTTTGCGTATGGAAATAGCCCATACTTTATTCTTTCTTAATGCGGTCTCGGTACCTTAAAGTGGATCAGCGTGTGTAACCATGCTGCGAATATCAAAGATATATGCCACCAATTCAGAAAATTACCTGATATTCAACCTCATCCAGTATGAGATGAATTTTATTTGATCGTATATATACTAATTAGTATTTATAGAAATAAAGGTTCAGTTATGTTTTTAAACCAATCCATAGAAATGGGATCGATTGAATATGTACGTGTTAATTGTTATATTATTGGCACGTGATGTGCGTTAACATGATAATAATTTACTATAAGTATCTATCATGTGTTTCCGGTACGGATAGAAAAATCCGACCCGAGGGCCCGGACCGGAAAAACATAATTGATATTTTTTCTTGAATTCCTAAAATTATGAATTTGTGGAAAAACTGACGTAGAAAACGCACTTTTGTACATTTCACCAAAAAGCGCGTGCGACGTTTTGTACTGACGTCATAAAGCGCAGTAATTTAAAATCACTATCGACGTCAAATAGTTCCTTAAAATATCACGCTTTTACGATTATTTATTTCCAAGTGTTGTATACTTATATTTTTGATTGCGCTTTAATGAAATTGCATAGTATACTTTTCACAAACCATACAATAAAAGAAATAAGAAATGGGGCGGTGTTCCGCGTGACTCATCTTACATGGGGGGTGTAAGATGAGTTTTTTCCAGCACCTGTCACATGACCGGAAACACACGTCGGGTATGCAAGAATTTGCATTCTTGCTGCAACTAAACCGAGTTCGGCGACCCTTTCTTTTATTGAATGTGTGAAGGTTTCAACTACTGTGCAGATAAATACTATCAGTAAAGCAAAACTCTTAAATGAACCCGTCTGATAACCCTTGGTCTGTTTGTTGTCCGTAATCATGTCAATGTCAGATTACAGATTATCGAAGGGGTTTGCCGATAGTAAGATAAATGTTGCGAAATTTTACAATACCAGTCTGCACAAGCCAACACGCTCCCGAAATCAAATATGGAGCAGTCAACATTATCTTTATCTTTAATTTTAAATTAGACCCCAACTAACCATCTGTGGAGTATTATGTCGCCATGGATGTATTTGCATTGGTCATACACATGATGTATGGGTTAGATCATAATAAAGCTCTAAACAGGGTTCATTAAAGTCTTGCAGTTTTAACTACTGGGCTTGTCCTTGTAATTTTCATTGTATAATTAACATTTATCGTTTGCTGGCTCTTTATGATAAAAGATGATTGCACCTTTATTTGTTAACAATAAAAAAAATTCATACTGGTTTCAATGTAGTTTCATTTAACCACATGTTAGATGAGTAGGTACATTAAATGATCTTAATTGGAACAGAATAATTTCAGTTATTAACACTTTAATTCAAACATTGTTAATAAACATTATGCTTACACCCAATACACACTTTGCTAGCATAATCTATTAATGAACTGTAAGCATTAATGAAGTGTAATATCGGTCTACGTAAAAAAAACTTTTCGAAGCAAGATTGATAACCTTACCACACGTAAAACAGCTGCCTTCTCCAATGGCCTCAGCCGTCTGCCCGAATGCAACACATGGCACGAGGTAAGCGATGATACATGTTCCGAAGTCGTCAAAACAACCAAACAGGGAATGCGACCATTGACCAACCTGGAAAGAAAGAAACTAGTTGTCACCATTTGCTAATCATTATATAGAAAATATTGCAGATTGTATCAGGCTTAAGATCGCATATTCCAAGACAGAACTACCTTTTTGGTGTAAACTGCGTTTCAATTAAACTGTCGTGAAAAAAACAACATCTAATATATTCTGCCCGTAAATGTATAGGTGTCACTGATCACATGTAAAGGTGCACTCTTACTCCCAAAAAAGATTTACTACAATTAATAATATTGTTTTTATATTCCAAAAAAGGATGAATAAATGTTGAACACAATGGTTCTTATGAAGGATACTAAGTTTGATTTGAAAGAAATGAGCATAAAACACGGTATTTCTACCTTATAATACTGTAGTAGATCACAGTAAATCTTTTAGCATTCATTTATCATTTAATAATTTTGCTCTTCCTGCTATTAAATACACGGTTACACTCTTGTTATCAGAAACTAATATTTTCCAGAAATGCATTATTTAGTAAGTAGTTAAAGGTTTATCAGTTAAAATTAATGTTTGTTATACATATTTGTATGTATTGATTTTGAATAAGAGTGTCACTTTAATAAGCGTAAGGTTTAGGTATAATGAGATGTCTTATTGAAACAGAACCCAGCCTTTTACTTTGTATCAAAATAATTCCAAATACTGATAAATACTATTGGTAAAAAAGAAAGAGACCATCAAAATCCTGGCATCAATATCACAAACATGATTACTTATACAAATATCAACTCATTTTAAAACATAACGTCAAAAGTTATTTAATCGTGTAATAAAGAACATCGACCGAAAATACGTTGAGCGTATATTAGAATGTGGTTCTTGTTGTGTGGTGTGGTGTGGTGTGGATGTGTGTCTCACGTTGAGTGTATATTAGAATGCGGTTCCCTAGGTGTGGTGTAGTGTGGATGTGTGCCTCACGTTGAGTGTATATTAGACTGTGGTTCATGTTGTGTGGTGTAGTGTGGATGTGCCTCACGTTGAGTGTATATTAGACTGTGGTTCATGTTGTGTGGTGTAGTGTGGATGTGTGCCTCACGTTGAGTGTATATTAGACTGTGGTTCATGCTGTGTGGTGTAGTGTGGATGTGCCTCACGTTGAGTGTATATTAGACTGTGGTTCATGTTGTGTGGTGTAGTGTGGATGTGCCTCACGTTGAGTGTATATTAGACTGTGGTTCATGTTGTGTGGTGTAGTGTGGATGTGTGCCTCACGTTGAGTGTATATTAGACTGTGGTTCATGTTGTGTGGTGTAGTGTGGATGTGCCTCACGTTGAGTGTATATTAGACTGTGGTTCCCTAGGTGTGGTGTAGTGTGGATATGCCTCACGTTGAGTGTATATTAGACTGTGGTTCATGTTGTGTGGTGTAGTGTGGATGTGCCTCACGTTGAGTGTATATTAGACTGTGGTTCATGTTGTGTGGTGTAGTGTGTATGTGCCTCACGTTGAGTGTATATTAGACTGTGGTTCCCTAGGTGTGATGTAGTGTGGATATGCCTCACGTTGAGTGTATATTAGACTGTGGTTCCTTAGGTGTGGTGTAGTGTGGATGTGTGCCTCACGTTGAGTGTATATTAGACTGTGGTTCATGTTGTGTGGTGTAGTGTGGATGTGCCTCACGTTGAGTGTATATTAGACTGTGGTTCATGTTGTGTGGTGTAGTGTGGATGTGCCTCACGTTGAGTGTATATTAGACTGTGGTTCCTGTTGTGTGGTGTGGTGTAGTGCGGATGTTTGTCACGTTGAGTGTATATTAGACTGTGGTTACCGTGGTGTGGTGTGGTGTGGATGTTTGTCACGTTGAGTGTATATTAGACTGTGGTTCCCGTGGTGTTGTGTGGTGTGGTGTGGTGTGGATGTTTGTCACGTTGAGTGTATATTAGACTGTGGTTCCCGTGGTGTAGTGTGGATGTGGAACACCAGTAAACTACTTGTTCAAAAGTATGTATATAATAGGGTTTTTTAATAATAGTTTATAAACATTGGGTTAGTTGTCGTATTTACGCAATTGCATATTATGATTGCTTTGCCTTTCTGGTTTTTACATCGATTTATTTACTAATGAACATTCTACAAACTCATAATGATCAAAACAATGGTTTCTTTGTTGTGCGTTTGGCCATTTCAATATTAATTGCAAAATTATTTGTCTATGAATGCTACAAAAAAGATATTTGTACCGGCAGTACAGTTAAAAATAGTATTTGCTATAAACATGTTTATGTATAATTCTTTAAAATGAAGATTGTTTTGTTTTTTCAGGTCACATTGAACGTAACAGGCTAAACCTAAACTGCTGTGTGTGCATTTCTTTAAGACTTCACAAACCAAATTAATACCTATATTGTTGTGTAAGCATTTATATCCGACGTCAATAAATAAAATACAATACCTGTATTGTTGTGTAAGAATTTCTATTAGACGTCACAAATAATATACAATACCTATATTGTGGTGTAAGCATTTCTATTAGACGTCATAAATAATGTACGTTACCTATATTGTGGTGTAAGCATTTCTATTAGACGTCATAATTAACATACGTTACCTATATTGTCGTGTAAGCATTTCTATTAGACGTCATAAATAAGATACAGTACCTTTATTGGCGTGTAAGCATTTCTCTTAGACGTCATAAATATTATACATTACCCATTTTCTTGTGTAAGCATTTTTATAAGAAGTCACAAAAACATTGCCTATATTGTTATGTATGCATTTCTATTAGAAGTCACAAAAACATTGCCTATATTGTTATGTATGCATTTCTATTAGAAGTCACAATAACATTGCCTATATTGTTATGTATGCATTTCTATTAGAGGTCACAAAAAACATTGCCTATATTGTTATGTATGCATTTCTATTAGAAGTCACAAAAACATTGCCTATATTGTTATGTATGCATTTCTATTAGAAGTCACAAAAACATTGCCTTTATTGTTATGTATGCATTTCTATAAGAAGTCACAAAAACATTGCCTATATTGTTATATACGCATTTCTATTAGAAGTCACAAAAACATTGCCTATATTGTTATGTATGCATTTCTATTAGAAGTCACAAAAACATTGCCTATATTGTTATGTATGCATTTCTATAAGAAGTCACAAAGACATTGCCTATATTGTTATGTATGCATTTCTATAAGAAGTCACAAAAACATTGCCTATATTGTTATGTATGCATTTCTATTAGAAGTCACAAAAACATTGCCTATATTGTTATGTATGCATTTCTATTAGAAGTCACAAAAAACATTGCCTTTATTGTTATGTATGCATTTCTATAAGAAGTCACAAAAACATTGCCTATATTGTTATGTATGCATTTCTATTAGAAGTCACAAAAAACATTGCCTATATTGTTATGTATGCATTTCTATTAGAAGTCACAAAAAACATTGCCTATATTGTTATGTATGCATTTCTATTAGAAGTCACAAAAAACATTGCCTATATTGTTATGTATGCATTTCTATTAGAAGTCACAAAAACATTGCCTATATTGTTATGTATGCATTTCTATTAGAAGTCACAAAAACATTGCCTATATTGTTATGTATGCATTTCTATTAGAAGTCACAAAAACATTGCCTATATTGTTATGTATGCATTTCTATTAGAAGTCACAAAAACATTGCCTATATTGTTATGTATGCATTTCTATTAGAAGTCACAAAAACATTGCCTATATTGTTATGTATGCATTTCTGTGAGAAGTCACAAAAACATTGCCTATATTGTTGTGTATGCATTTCTGTGAGAAGTCACAAAAACATTGCCTATATTGTTATGTATGCATTTCTATTAGAAGTCACAAAAACATTGCCTATATTGTTGTGTATGCATTTCTATAAGAAGTCACAAAAACATTGCCTATATTGTCGTGTATGCATTTCTGTGAGAAGTCACAAATAAAACCCTTACCTATATTGTCGTGTAAGCATTTCTGTGAGAAGTCACAAATAAAAACATTGCCTATATTGTTGTGTATGCATTTCTGTGAGAAGTCACAAATAAAAACATTACCTATATTGTTGTGTATGCATTTCTGTGAGAAGTCACAAATAAAAACATTACCTATATTGTCGTGTAAGCATTTCTGTGAGAAGTCACAAATAAAAACATTACCTATATTGTCGTGTAAGCATTTCTGTGAGAAGTCACAAATAAAAACATTACCTATATTGTTGTGTAAGCATTTCTGTGAGAAGTCACAAATAAAAACATTACCTATATTGTCGTGTAAGCATTTCTGTGAGAAGTCACAAATAAAAACATTACCTATATTGTCGTGTAAGCATTTCTGTGAGAAGTCACAAATAAAAACATTACCTATATTGTCGTGTAAGCATTTCTGTGAGAAGTCACAAATAAAAACATTACCTATATTGTCGTGTAAGCATTTCTGTGAGAAGTCACAAATAAAAACATTACCTATATTGTCGTGTAAGCATTTCTGTGAGAAGTCACAAATAAAAACATTACCTATATTGTCGTGTAAGCATTTCTATATGAAGTTGAGATTCAAACAATTTCACGGCATTACTCAGTCATAACTTAACGGCAGAAGTTAGTATTGTCATGTGAAACATTAATTATGCTGAGCTAATGTCGCGATTATATAACGAGAATTACCCTCGGGGACAAAATGAACACTCGTGGGTAAATTTACCCCAGGGGCAAATTAACGCAAATACAAACATTAACATGTATCTAAGAAGTTACTTAGTATTTAAAGCTTTATCAATTATTTTATTTTTATCATATTAAACAGTTGGCTCTTTATTTTAAAAAAATGTCTTTATTTCAGCTGACAAATAATAGCGATCAGAAATAAAAATGAATACGGTCCGAGATACGCCACTATGCTAGGATTAATATTTATATCCCCTACAATATGAAATGTTTCTTCAATTTACGAAAACACAAACAAGGTAAATTTATATGCATGCATGAAGTGGAAGTACTTTTTTGGCCAAATGAGGCAATCACTCCAAAAATACTGGCAGTTGTTTGCATCACATATTTAAAGTGTGTTACTGTCTTGGCATTTTACAAAACAAATTTATAACACCATTAGATAATAACAACAACGCTGGTAAACGCAACGGTTTAAAAAATATATATATTACTACTCATTTAAACAAAACAAAATTAATATGTTGATTAATTTTGAAATGGATACAAAATGAATTTCAATTTGTATTTTATTGCCGTTGTCCTAAAATAGTCTCCTTTGTTAAAGTTTGGTAAATATGTCTGTTCCGAAATTAAAGTAGTGAATCAGGTAATGTCATTTAGTTAACAGAGGTGAATTTTAAGCAAGCGTATTGTATGAACAAAGGCAATACAACGTACATTTTATTGTTTTATTTGTTTTATATAACAAAATGATTAATTTTACCTGAGCCATTTTGTATCTAATTACAAATATCCAATAACCACGACTATAACTGTCTTAAACAATTGTAAAGTCTACGCTGACTTTTCAGTAATCAAACAAAAACGGAAACGCGAACAAGACGCCCACAAATATATTAAGCCACGTGAATTTACTGATTAAACACATCACTATCTAGGTCTAGCTGTTTCGTTTAGTGTTTTTGCTGAATGTAACATCTTTCTTAATTTATTGCAATGAATTATATTGTCATCTATTAAGTTTCAGTTTCATTTTATTGGCAATATCAGCAAATCCGTGCTTCTGGCAAAAGTTTACATCAAACAAGGATGGCCACAAAACAAGGTAAACAGAAAAAAGAGAGAAAAAACATTAATATTAACACATACAACATCCAACATATAGGTAATCGATAACTGCAAGTTTCAATCTTATAGGTGATTTACAGATTTTTTAAACGTTACATACTATTCGCATTTGCTCTATGCATTCACAATATTGAACCATGCTTGAACATACTGATCATGTAGCCTTTGTTTGAGCAATGCTACAATTTAAGAAAACATATTTAAAACCAAGTTCATCAAGAATATGTTCAACAGATTTACCCAAAATAGTTTAATATTGATATTTAAGAATGTGTCACGTTGAGTGTATATAAGACTGTGGGTCCTGTTGTGTGGTGTAGTGTGGATGTGTGTCTCACGTTGAGTGTATATTAGACTGTGGTTCATGTTGTGTGGTGTAGTGTGGATGTGTGTCACGTTGAGTGTATATTAGACTGTGGTTCCTGTTGTGTGGTGTAGTGTGGATGTTTGTCTCACGTTGAGTGTATATTAGACTGTGGTTCCTGCTGTGTGGTGTAGTGTGGATGTTTGTCTCACGTTGAGTGTATATTAGACTGTGGTTCATGTTGTGTGGTGTAGTGTGGATGTGTGTCACGTTGAGTGTATATTAGACTGTGGTTCATGTTGTGTGGTGTAGTGTGGATGTGTGTCTCACGTTGAGTGTATATTAGACTGTGGGTCCTGTTTTGTGGTGTAGTGTGGATGTGTGTCTCACGTTGAGTGTATATTAGAGTGTGGTTCATGTTGTGTGGTGTAGTGTGGATGTGTGTCACGTTGAGTGTATATTAGACTGTGGTTCCTGTTGTGTGGTGTAGTGTGGATGTTTGTCTCACGTTGAGTGTATATTAGACTGTGGTTCATGTTGTGTGGTGTAGTGTGGATGTGTGTCACGTTGAGTGTATATTAGACTGTGGTTCCCTAGGTGTGGTGTAGTGTGGATGTGTGTCTCACGTTGAGTGTATATTAGACTGTGGTTCATGTTGTGTGGTGTAGTGTGGATGTGTCTCACGTTGAGTGTATATTAGACTGTGGTTCCTGTTGTGATGTGTAGGGTGGATGTGTGTCACGTTGAGTGTACATTAGACTGTGGTTCATGTTGTGTGGTGTAGTGTGGATGTGTGTCTCACGTTGAGTGTATATTAGACTGTGGTTCATGTTGTGTGGTGTAGTGTGGATGTGTGTCTCACGTTGAGTGTATATTAGACTGTGGTTCCTGTTGTGTGGTGTAGTGTGGATGTGTGTCTCAGGTTGAGTGTATATTAGACTGTGGTTCATGTTGTGTGGTGTAGTGTGGATGTGTGTCTCACGTTGAGTGTATATTAGACTGTGGTTCATGTTGTGTGGAGTGGTGTGGATGAGTGTCTCATGTTGAGTGTATATTAGACTGTGGTTCCTGTTGTGTGATGTGGATGTATGTCTCACGTTGAGTGTATATTAGACTGTGATTCCTGTTGTATGGAGTGGTGTGGATGTTTGTCTCATGTTGAGTGTATATTAGACTGTGGTTCCTGTTGTGTGGTGTAGTGTGGATGTGTGTCTCACGTTGAGTGTATATTAGACTGTGGTTCATGTTGTGTGGTGTAGTGTGGATGTGTGTCACGTTGAGTTTATATTAGACTGTGGTTCATGTTGTGTGGTGTGGTGTGGATGTGTCTCACATTGAGTGTATATTAGACTGTGGTTCCCTAGGTGTGGTGTAGTGTGGATGTGTGTCACGTTGAGTGTATATAAGACTGTGGTTCCTGTTGTGTGGTGTAGTGTGGATGGGTGTCTCACGTTGAGTGTATATTAGACTGTGGTTCATGTTGTGTGGTGTAGTGTGGATGTGTGTCACGTTGAGTGTATATTAGACTGTGGTTCCCGTTGTGTGGTGTAGTGTGGATGAGTGTCTCACGTTGAGTGTATATAAGACTGTGGGTCCTGTTGTGTGGTGTAGTGTGGATGTGTCTCACGTTGAGTGTATATTTGACTGTGGTTCCTGTTGTGTGGTGTGGTGTGGATGTGTGTCTCATGTTGAGTGTATATTAGACTGTGGTTCCTGTTGTGTGGTGTGGTGTGTATGTGTGTCTCACGTTGAGTGTATATTAGACTGTGGTTCCTGTTGTGTTGTGTGGTTTGGATGTGTGTCTCACGTTGAGTGTATATTAGACTGTGGTTCCTGTTGTGTTGTGTTGTGTGGATGTGTGTCTCATGTTGAGTGTATATTAGACTGTGGTTCCTGTTGTGTGATGTGGATGTGTGTCTCACGTTGAGTGTATATTAGACTGTGATTCCTGTTGTATGGAGTGGTGTGGATGTTTGTCTCACGTTGAGTGTATATTAGACTGTGGTTCCTGTTGTGTGGAGTGGTGTGGATGTTTGTCTCACGTTGAGTGTATATTAGACTGTGGTTCCTGTTGTGTGGTGTGGTGTGGATGTGTGTCTCATGTTGAGTGTATATTAGACTGTGGTTCCTGTTGTGTGGTGTGGTGTGGATGTTTGTCTCACGTTGAGTGTATATTAGACTGTGGTTCCTGTTGTGTGGAGTGGTGTGGATGTGTGTCTCACGTTGAGTGTATATTAGACTGTGGTTCCTGTTGTGTTGTGTAGTGTGGATGTGTCTCACGTTGAGTGTATATTAAACTGTGGTTCATGTTGTGTGGTGTAGTGTGGATGTGTCTCACGTTTAGTGTATATTAGACTGTGGTTCCTGTTGTGTTGTGTGGTGTGGAGGTTTGTCTCACGTTGAGTGTATATTAGACTGTGGTTCCTGTTGTGTGGAGTGGTGTGGATGTTTGTCTCACGTTGAGTGTATATTAGACTGTGGTTCATGTTGTGTGGAGTGGTGTGGATGTTTGTCTCACGTTGAGTGTATATTAGACTGTGGTTCCTGTTGTGTGGTGTGGTGTGGATGTGTGTCTCATGTTGAGTGTATATTAGACTGTGGTTCCTGTTGTGTGGTGTGGTGTGTATGTGTGTCTCACGTTGAGTGTATATTAGACTGTGGTTCCTGTTGTGTTGTGTGGTGTGGATGTGTGTCTCACGTTGAGTGTATATTAGACTGTGGTTCTTGTTGTGTTGTGTGGTGTGGATGTGTGTCTCATATTGAGTGTATATTAGACTGTGGTTCCTGTTGTGTGATGTGGATGTGTGTCTCACGTTGAGTGTATATTAGACTGTGATTCCTGTTGTATGGAGTGGTGTGGATGTTTGTCTCACGTTGAGCGTATATTAGACTGTGGTTTCTGTTGTGTGGAGTGGTGTGGATGTTTGTCTCACGTTGAGTGTATATTAGACTGTGGTTCCTGTTGTGTTGTGTGGTGTGGATGTGTGTCTCACGTTGAGTGTATATTAGACTGTGGTTCCTGTTGCGTGGTGTAGTGTGGATGTTTGTCTCACGTTGAGTGTATATTAGACTGTGGTTCCTGCTGTGTTGTGTGGAAGTGTGTCTCACGTTGAGTGTATATTAGACTGTGGTTCCTGTTGTGCTGTGTGGTGTGGATGTGTGTCTCACGTTGAGTGTATATTAGACTGTGGTTCCTGTTGTGTGGTGGTGATGTGTGTCTCACGTTGAGTGTATATTAGACTATGGTTCCTGTTGTGTGGTGTTGATGTGTGTCTCACGTTGAGTGTATATTAGACTGTGATTCCTGTTGTGTGGTGTTGATGTGTGTCTCACGTTGAGTGTATATTAGACTGCGGTTCCTGTTGTGTTCTGTGGTGTGGATGTTTGTCTCACGTTGAGTGTATATTAGGTTGTGGTTCCTGTTATGTGGAGTGGTGTGGATGTTTGTCTCACGTTGAGTGTATATAAGACTGTGGTTCCTGTTGTGTGGAGTGGTGTGGATGTTTGTCGCACGTTGAGTGTATATTAGACTGTGGTTCCTGTTGGGTCGTGTGGATATGTGTCTCACGTTGAATTAGACTGTGGTTCCTGTTGTGTGGTGTGGATGTTTGTCTCACGTTGAGTGTATATTAGACTGTGGTTCCTGTTGTGTGGTGTGGATGTGCGTCTCACGTTGAGTGTATATTAGACTGTGGTTCCTGCTGTGTGGTGTGGATGTTTGTCTCACGTTGAGTGTATATTAGACTGTGATTCATGTTGTGTTTAGTGGTGTGGATGTGTGTCTCACGTTAAGTGTATATTAGACTGTGGTTCCTGTTGTGTGGAGTGGTGTGGATGTTTGTCTCACGTTGAGTGTATATTAGACTGTGGTTCCTGTTGTGTGGTGTGGATGTGTGTCTCACGTTGAGTGTATATAAGACTGTGGTTCCTGTTGTGTGGTGTGGATGTTTGTCTCACGTTGAGTATATATTAGACTGTGGTTCCTGTTGTGTGGAGTGGTGTGAATGTGTGTCTCACGTTGAGTGTATATAAGACTGTGGTTCCTGTTGTGTGATGTGGATGTATGTCTCACGTTGAGCGTATATTAGAATGTGGTTCCTGTTGTGTGGTGTGGTTTAAAGGAGTGTCTTAAAAGCTTCACTCTCACAGATTTACCGTTGTGACAAGTTTTTAAATAATTTTTCCGTGATTTAACCCTGGTAGGTGCTACCCTGGTTCTTTAACGTGCACCATTGTATAGCACTATCACACGGGACCCCCATTAAACGTCCCTCCCGGAAGACGATTAGTAATTTTTTAGTGATGCGACGGGGAATCGAACCTGCGACCCCTGGTGTGTGTTACCACTTGACCACGGATCCGTAAGTGCTATGTTTAAAAGCTTCTTTTATATATTTGGATAAATTAATTAACAGCACGTGATAATGTCAATCAACCAATCACGCAACACCACAGCCGTTATTAATTTTCAATCGCGTTATTAACGCTTATGAAAAATTGTGGTCTTCAAAGACGATATTTGAGCAAATATCAACATTTGCTGAAGGTTTCCAGCTTTTGGTTTATAAGGTTTTAACACTACTTGTGATTTGCCACATTTATTTCGTAATTAAAAAAGTGCATTTTACAAGCATGAGTGAGTTACTTTAATCATATGTTCGCCTTGAACCCTCGCACTGAGTCTGATAACGGCCGGGATGGCCACTAATACACCATGGGTTGTGGTCATTTTATTTTTATTTCCCACGTACAACTTTAAGTAAGGCCGGCGTAAAGAAATATTTGTTTGCAGTGTCCTCTCTCAGCGGCAATGTCCCGGCTTGAATAGTTAAGATAGGTTTGAGAAACATTGGCTATTTATTTTACAGTTTTCGTAACATGCGCGACCACATACGTATGGACGATGATGGCTATAACGCGAATGGAAAAGACACAAAGAAGATAGGGATAATACAATGAACGACCATGCTTGTTTATCATAATACAAACTGTTAGATTTCCATTACACTGAAAATAATATGTTTTATAATTATGTGGTACACAAGGTAATCTAAATGTTTCAATGTCTGTTAATAATACGGTTTTCATAATAATAGTTTATAAAGCTTGGGTTAGTTGTTGTATTTAAGCAATCTCATTATATTGTTTTTGTTTACGGTTTTTACATCGATATACCTGTAAAACTAATGAATATTCCTAACAATTTTTTCTCATTTCTGCATTTGGCCATTCCAATAAAAAGTGACATATGTAAATGAATGGAAAAAATGTTGTACTGTCAGTACATTTGAAAAATTATACTTGCTATTTAAATGTTTATATATAATTCCTTAACATAAAGAGTGGCATTTTATATTTAGGACGCATAAAACGTCACAAATAATATTCGATACCTATACTGTCGTATTAGCTTTTGTATATGAAGTTAGAAATTTTGAACAGCTACACGACGTGACTCCGTCATTAGTTAAGAACAGTAGTAAGTATTGGTACGTGACAATAATTATGCCGAACGCATGTAACGTTTATATGATGAGAATTACCATCGTAGAAAAATAAACACTCGTGGGCAAATTTATCCTAGGGGCGGATATGGGCATATAAACTCAAATACCTTATTTATCCGCGTGTGTATTTCGATTTTGGCAGTGTTTTTCCTTAAATAGGTGAAATAGTTACAACATTATAAGAAGGAAACTGTTATAAATATATATATAATATTTATTCTATCAAATCTTCTGACGAAATTCCTCGGCAAAAGTTTCGAAAGCGACTGATATGTTTTAGTACAATATGTGCGACTAATTTAACCAGTTCTTCTTTTCGAATTTAGCTATTTAGTCACATATGAAGCTCGTTTATAATATTAATATGAAGTGCTTACCTTTAAATATGCAAAAAATAAAAATCGGCCGCACTACTTCAGCATATAGATTGAGGTTGTACTAAAATTAGTGGTAGTGTTTCACTTAAGTTTTCTTACAGACTTACAATAATTGAATGAGAGCACACATGACTATTAAATACGTTTTCCTACCACTATTTAAAGTGTTGTCAAGTAATTTACATTGCGGTATTATACAAAACGAAGTTATAACATTCTAATAAGCAAATTACAAGCAACAACATTGTATCAACAATGGCAACTAAAACGAATGATTTGTTTTATATAACAAAATGATTAATTTTACCTGAGCCATTTTGTATCTAGTCACAAATGTCCAATTACCACAACTATAACTGATTTAAACTATTGCAATACTACGATGACAAAAGATCAGTGTAATCAAACGTAAAGCGAACAACATGCCCACAAATATAGTCACATGAGTTTACAGATTAACCATCGCACAATCTAGGTTTCGCTGTTTCGTTCAGTGTTCTTACTGAATATCAAATCTTGAGTTATTGCGATGCATTTTTCTTTTCATTTATCTGATGTAAAGTTCATGGCACAAAGTGAATTTTTAAACAATACCTAGAAAAAAAGAAGAAAAAGTGCATTTATAACTCATACTTGTCATATTTTAATTGGTCAACATTTTGTGGCCAGCAATGTGCCTATTTGGTATATGCTTTGTCAAAAGCATGTCATTGCTGATATTGCCAATAAAATAAAACTGAAACTCTATGTTAACGAAGTCACGGTATTGGATGATTGAAGCGCAACAGAGCCATAATTCAATTCAAAATGCTTTTCCAAATATGCTGTTGTTAAAATAACACTCATTTGCATCAAAACAGATACATTTGTTGAAATATTGATATTGAGCCGTTTTTTTAATATGAACCAAGGCGCGCTTTACGGGTCTAAAGTATGATTGCCGTACACGTTAAAGTTTAATCGTTTAATAAGCAAAACACGAGTATGAGTTTTTACATATGACATATCAACAAAATAATACTTAAATAAAAAGCAATGCATGGGTTCTAAAATATGAAAACAAGAGAACAAATACTAATATTTCATCACTTCATGAATATATTACGCAAAAATAATATCATACAGTGTTGTTTAATACTTTATTTCTAAGTGTTTAAGCATCTTAAATATTAGGTGGCAAGATTATTTAATAAGTTCGTTTCTGTTTTAGAATTAGGGAATAAAATCACTTGGAATACTCAAATAAAACGTTAAAATGTGTCTTCGTCTAAAATCAACATAAAGTACACATTTAAACAAAATATGGAACTCATCTTTGATATTCACGTTCATGTCTTTCAATACGGTTTCGACGGCATCTTCCATTTTCTATCTGAACGACTAAACGTCTCTCTTCTGCACTTATACTAACGTCTAAATATTGCTCGTATGCAAAGTTCATTTTTATATGTAAGAAAACTACAATGTTAATTTCTAAATCCCTATACCATTTCTGCTTATAAGTGGCGATCAAGGTTTGCGAAGGTTTACAGTTAAAAGAGTGTGCATCGTACCACACATAGGCGTAACGCTATCTGCAAAATATATCAAGAAAATAACTTCAGAAATCAATTTGATTTAACATCGATACAGTCTTGTAAAAACAGTTATATATTGCATTTATATCAAAAGTTTTATTTTATACAACAATACACCAATACTTTATAATTCTTGAAAATATGTTAATAAACAATGGATATCGTTTCAGTTATCCATAAATAGCGGCATTGCTACACGATAATTTAACACCTCAAACGCGTTTACAAACTATAATCGTATGCGTCCGATCTCCTTGGATTTAACATGACCCCATATGTACACATGGATAGTTCAAAATTGAGTCAAAGAGCTCAAAACGAACCTTAGGAATAAATGTTAAGTGCTTTTTGTTTGATGATAATGTGTTCATAGCCCTTAATCCTTTATTTGCTACAGTGCTTTGATTCGTGCTGAAGGTAACATTAATTTGCACTAAAAACACAGTGCCTTGATACAACATCTAATCCAGCACCTTAATAAAACCAATATTCACTTTTAGTTTTCTGCCTCTCCGCTTAAAAGCTTTATCTTTTGTTGTCACTGTATTAACACTTAATCCCAACCGAGAGTACTATTCACCTATTTGATTTATACTGTTGGGATATCTGCACGAAATGCCATATTTTAGATATTATAATACACATGTTACTATAAATAGTAACATTTAACTATAGAAATTCGTTCCCGCAATAATGATTATTGTCTGCGCCCGTGAGATTATCACGGCTCGTCTAGGCGATTACTGTATAATTGCCTGACGAATAAAACTAGAAGCGCGGCAATGCGACGAAACCAGGTTTTTGAAGCGCGGCAATGCGACGAAACCAGGTTTTTGTTATGGGCAATCAGAAATTATAGCCAATTAATTTGTTGTATGACTTTATCTTTACTTTTATCAAAAAGAGACGTAACTGAAAATTACTGTTGGCGGAAACCATTTTTCTATTTTTAGTAATAGTGACCTTGACCTAAGCCCCTCCCCACTCAAAAGCAATCCCAAGCTAGCTCTTCACATAAGCTACCTACACACTAAGTTTATCAATATATATCAATGCTAACTTAAGTAATTGGGCAGAAACCATTTTTCTATTTTAAGTAACAATCGACCTTGACCTTAGCCCCACCCCCCTCAAAAGCAATCCCAAGCTAGCTCTGTACATAAGCTACCTACAGACCAAATTTCATCAATATCGGTCAATGCTTACTAAAGCTATTGGGCACAAACCATTTTTCTATTTTAAGTAACAGTGACCTTGACCATTTTTCTATTTTAAGTAATAGTGACCTTGACCCTTGCCCCTCCCCACTCAAAAGCAATCCCAAGCTAGCTCTTCACATAAGCAACTTACACACCAAGTTTCGTCAATATCTATAAATGCTAACTAAAGTTATTGGGCAGAAACCATTTTTCTATTTTAGTAACAGTGACCTTGACCTTAGCCCCTCCCCCCTCAACAGCAATCCCAAGCTAGCTCTTCACATAAGCTACCTACACACCACTTTTCGTCAATATCTATCAATCCTAACTAAAGTTATTGGGCAGAAACCATTTTTCTATTTTAAGTAACAGGCAACCTTGACCTTAGCCCACCCCCCTCAAAAGCAATCCCAAGCTAGCTCTTCACATAAGCTACCTACACACCAAGTTTCATCAATATCTGTCAATGCTAACTAAAGTTATTGGGCACAAACCATTTTTTATTTTAAGCAACAGTGACCTTGACCATTTTTCTATTTTAAGTAATAGTGACCTTGACCTAAGCCCCTCCCCACTCAAAAGCAATCCCAAGCTAGCTCTTCACATAAGCAACTTACACACCAAGTTTCGTCAATATCTATTAATGCTAACTAAAGTAATTGGGCAGAAACCATTTTTCTATTTTTAGTAACAGTGACCTTGACCTTAACCCCCCCCCCTCAAAAGCAATCCCAAGCTAGCTCTTCCCATAAGCTACCTACACACCAAGTTTCATCAATATCTATCAATGTTAACTAAAGTTATTGAACAGAAACCAATGTTTGACGCCCGCCCGCCCGCCCGCCCAACGACAACCTCATTCTAATAACCCGGTTTTCGTTAAAAACCTGGTTAAAAACCTGCACACTGGCGTCATTTTCACGAAAATAAAAATGGCCGCCGTATACTCGATAGGCAAACATTTAAACATTAAAAGCTTTAAAGGGATTAAAATGGAACTATCGATGCAATAAAAGTGAAATTAGTTTTACCAATAATGAAACCTACCGTGTTTCTGTAACGAGTACTATCCGAAACCGTACCGGATGTTTACACTCGGTAAAGGTCATTAAGCAGTGAGAGAAGGAAATGTTTTGTTGAAACGTTTTGGTTTACTTTATTCGCTGAGAAATGTTAATTATTCCAGCGAAATGGCTAGGGTCATTCAAGCCGAGTTTCTTATGAAAATGCTCCTAGACTTGATCGACCCTAGCTGGCTCACCTATTGAAATGAACATCACTATCAGCCGATGTAAAACAGGAAATATCTGAAGATTTTTTTTTTTATGCAGGCCTGTTCTGATAACACGTACGAAAAGGTTTGTTTTTTGAATTCCAGTCAATCGTTTTTTTTCGCAGTTATGTTTTCCAAAACCATTTTGTTATTTCTCATTTTTAAAACATTCAGACTAATGGCTAAGGCACAAATCCGAACACTTTTTGAGTTTTTTTACAAATATTTTGGAGAGTTTTTATTGTAGCAAGTTAAAATTGCGTATAAAACATCTTTGGTTAATGTGACAACGACTGTCTAAGTTCAGATTCACGATCTCATCATTTTTATGTCAAAAATCGTTCATTTAATGGACAGTAAATCAACCTTAAATTTATGCTAAACAAATACCGAACACTTGCAAAGCGAAAATACATGGTCATACAATTATGATTAATAAGTATGCTATATTAAATAAACACTAAGCTGCAAAGCTATTTATTGTTTCCGATGTTTTTTCAAAGCAATTCAAATGTAAAGCGTGATTTCTATTTTAAATATCTTGAATATAGGTCAACATAACTGCAAAACCTAAAGATGCGCGTGCGCCCTCTGACGTCATTCCCCCGTGTGCTACATTTTGATCTTTAAGCGTATAAACCTTTTTTTTTTTAAGAAAAATACTTAACAAAACAAGATGAAACTTCGCAAGTGTGACCAAGGCAAGCCTCTGCATTGATCTAGATCAAAGAATAATTGATCACGGTAAACAAACGCGTGTTTTAGCAGGTGTTCTGGATTTGTGCCCTATTCGAAAATGTACCATCAACCAGTACATGCTAATTATATGACATATCCTTCATTTTCCCACAAAATAATTTATTAGGTACATTTGAGATCATTGACAAATGACAAAACATCTGTATTATACAGGATTGACCATGGCGTTTGGTTGATAATTACCCCAGTGGAAGGAATAATAGCAGTATAAAGGTTATATCGTTTAACGTTTATCCGCATTTCGAATCAAGATGTCGGGTAAATTTCTAGGTCTTCAACGTAAAGTGAATTAAATATCGAAGAACATTCTTCTTAAAAGTGGCCGTGTTTTAAGACTATAAAATTGGAGAAGTTTCCACCTGTCTCCGCCTGTCTCCGATCCGATTCGTACATGGCTTTAGCAATGTTCATAACCTTTCCAGAAAAGCCTAGTTTCAGTTTGTACCACAGGGCATCTCTTTGTATACTGTCAAAAGCCTTCCGCGTATCTATAAATGAGCAATACTGTCTTATAGTCAATATACCGTATATATATATATTGTAGAATGTGAAGGGATTATTAAAGTTTGTCACTGAATGTTTTTGGAATTATTTCGGACAAACTTTTCCAGAATTTTGTTCATATATGATTTATTTTGACATAATTTTTCTTTAAGAAACAAAGACCGACTCGTTTCTTACCGTGGGAAATCCAAAATTATATTCTTTATCTTAAACATAGGTAAAATAATACAAAAAGAAATCAGGTGGACTTTGTGTAGGAATTTAAAATTATTAAGTACCTTATTTTACGATATATTTTAGGATGGGATAGTAGTGGTTATCGAGTAGTGCAGACGTACATTTTGTGCTCTTGGAATAAAGTGGATTTATAGTTCGCAAAATAAACATATTGTGACTAAAATTATATGTGGACGTTCGTAAATCTCAGCTGTATCAAGTAATATTAAATTGAAATTAAAGAAACTAGAGGAACAAAAACGATACATAAAGATTGATGATGACGAAGAAGACTATGATGATGTAGTAGAATCCTCACAGCCACCATTACCGCAGAGATTCTCTATGAACTTTTATCGAATCTCACTCGGAACGCATTCGTACACAATCTATTAAGCTATTGCAGAAACGACATCACCAAGATAAACGCGTACCGGGAGAGGCTAGCTGAACGCGCCAGGGGAGTCCCGGGATGTCCCGAGACAAGACTTAAAATCGACGTAACTCGTCGGCGGGCACAAAAGTACAAAAGTGTGCTGGCGACTGCTATGTGCTACAGGCTCTCCTAAATGGAAAAGATCGAAAGAAATCAATAACGTTTTCACATCAGCAACATTCTCCTAACAGGAAGCATTTAAAATGACTGTGATGCCTACGATAACTTTAACATACCGGATATTTACGCCATGCTAAGCAAAATTCAAGCCGATATTGCTGATATATCCAGACAACAGTATACCGACTCTTCACTGTGTAAGGTAATGCAAACTGACATTGCTAACATGACAACAGCTTTTCGGAGATTTCAAGGTACCTTAAATAGTATTATTAGCGTCTCTACCGACTCAGGAAAACCCTATAAATAAATTGCAAGATGACGTCACGAAGCTTGAGTCTGCGGTTAGCATATTGCATAAGCGCCTCGTAGATTCTTACGTCCCAGTGTCGGTCCAGGGGACCGCTCCGGAAGAGCCAATATCTAATACATACATTGAAGCCTTGACGTCACCCGTGAAAGCACAAAGCTTTGCTGCTGAGCCATGCGAACCTCGGGAAAATCAAATGACGTCACCTAAAGCCGCGTAGGGGCGTACATTAGTATCGTCAGATGTACGCGTACGCTCATCGAATCGGCCATCAATTCTAACAAATTGAAAAAAACAAGGAACCGGACCTACGGATGCACGAATCGTCACAAAAAAATGCCTTAACAACGGGCCACACCTAATCACGAGCAGGCATCTCAGCCACAGGTGACCGCAATACCAATAACTTCAGCGTGGACGCGTTGGCGTCACCAACCGAAACGAATCAAGCCAAACTGCTTTATAGCAGTTCGGCGCCGACAGGTATCATCTTACTTTATTGGCAACATAGACTCTACTGTTGATGAGCAAGACAATTATGGCCATTTCAAAGACAAGCGGGTGCGCCTGAACAGAGTAACAATATTTCACGGTAGATACGGCTCTTCAGCCAAAATTAACATTTACCCCGAGGACGAGGAAACCGTTGAGAATGACGCATTTTGGCCGCTAAACGTCACCTGGCGGAAATGGGTCGGGAAGAATGAATGGGAACAGGAAAAGCAACAATCACGCCAAAAACGTTGGGACCACTATAGACGCCCAGCAGGTAAACGTTACCGGTTCCGTTTCCATGACGACGACAATAACAGCGAACGGGGGCCAGAGAGTGACCAAAGAGATAGGGATACATCGAGAGACTGCATGTGGCACATACAACAAGGAGGACTACGACGAAGTTGACGAATGGAACCAACTAGGGACTAGGGTGTTAAATTGATTTTTACTAGAACTAACATATTATAACAAAATGAAGACCCTACAATATACCTTAGCCATAATGACACTGAATATACTTGTTTGGAATGTTCGAGGCATCATGTCCTCGGCTATTTACTGTCTTCTTTTCTTAAAAATAAGAACATTGACATCGCATTTATCATCGAACATAAGTTATTGCCACACAATGTGATTTTTTTAAACTCCATAAATGCCAATTTTCGGCATTCTACACGATAGACGAATCTCTAGATCACTTTGGAATCTTAAAATGCGGTAGAGGCGGCACAGCCGTCATGTATAGAAGCGATTTAACAAATCATGTTGATAAAATCAATAATATTGAAAACTGGCATCAAACTTAGGACAGACACAAACATTTCGACATATCTATTCTATGTTTACGTGCCGTCAGATAGCGATATTGATGATTATAGAGACGTCCTTAGCGACGTCCAGTCCCTGGTTGCACTGTATTCAAAGATGGGATCAGTCATCCTAGCAGGAGATTTCAACGCACAACTCTCAAGTTACACTGCCCAAGGTCAAAAGCCTTCCACCAAGTCTAAACTACTAACAGAGTTCTTGGCTATTAATAGTCTTACATCCCTGCAGTTAGATATAGGTCACTCAGCCGACTACACATTCATACCCACAAAAGTTTCTATTGATTACGTATTCATAGAACAATCAAACACGGCTCTCTTCCATTCATTTTCAGTTGGAAATCAAAACGACGTTTTTACATCTGACCACCTCCCTATTCTTTTCAATTTCGAAATGCGTCCAAACAGTGGCGTGTCCCCAGAGCCGCCCAAGAAGTGCATGGCTTGGAAAAAGTGCACATCCGGTAACATCTAAGAATACAAGAATGCTATCCACTCGCAGGTATCCCTACTTATTGATGAGCCCAAACAAACCGAGGCAGACAAGCAATCACCCGATTTTGTTAACACCATGCTCTGCAACATATTACACGATGCCTCGCCAAAACTCCCTACTAGCAAATTCAATAAAAGGGCAAAACCATATTGGTCAAACGCAGTCAAAAGCGCACACACTGATTCTCGTCTTATACGACATCGTTGCCCGCGGGGAACAGTCGCCATTATATACACAATACAAGCCAGCGAAAACTACGTTTAGAAAAATACAGCGTGAAGCCATTGAAGCTCACGAAAATTCATACTTCAGACAAGCTTAACAAAACGGCAGAGTTGGACTACAAGCTGTTTTGGAAACTCCATCGGTAAAAAATTCCAAAAAGTCAAACGTCGACGAGGCCGAACTAAATAGCTTTTTGACCGTAAATAGCGACAATCGAGACCTCTCCCACTTTATCACACTTCCCTTCACACCGGAAGAAATGCAAAAGGTCACACATGCACTCGCCAAACACAAAAGCCTTGGTCACGATGGTATACTGAACGAGCATGTATTACAAGGTGGACCAACAACAATTAGAGCGCTAACATTCTTTTTCAATGCTGCAATTAAGCACGAGTCAACTCCAAGCGAATGAAAAACAAGCCTATTAGTCCCAATTTACAAAGGCAAAGGTAAAGATAAGCGAGACCCATCAAGCTATAGACCAATATCTCTTATACCTTGTTTTTGTAAAATATTCGAAAAGCTCTTGACCAACAGATTATACGCCAACCCTTTACTTCACAAGTCACTATTTCCTAGTCCTCAACAAAACGGGTTTGAAAAGGGTCTCAGCTGCTTGACCACCGCATTTAACCTCTAGGAAAAGATTTATCACACTGTTGACAATGGTAGTCATGCATAAGTGGCATACCTAGATCAAAAGGCTGCCTTTGATACTGTCCGACACCAAGCACTCTTACTTAAACTAGGTAGACTTGGTGTCAAAGGTAAACCGCTACGGATTATCCAATCCTCATATAAATCCCTCAGATGTATTTTCCGCGTCGGTCAAGGCTTAACGTCAGACGCCTTCGACGTCGTATGTAGCGTCAGACAGGATGGGGTACTTTCCACTTTCTACTACCTGGGGCCGGTTGCTCAAAACCTCCGTTAGGCTTAACGGACCGTTAAACAGCTAACGGTCCGTTAAATTTTAACGTTCATTACAGTTGAGTTGCTCAAAAGTCCCGTTAACTTTAACAGCTTGATTAAACGGTCAAACCTGCCGTTAAACTTAACTGACCTCCAAAGCTCAATTAACTCTTAACGGGAGGTTTGAGATTGGCAGATGATTGAAATATAATTAATTAAAAAAAAATAAAAAAAGTTTAAAGTTTATTTATATCTCCTTAGTGTTATGTTGGCTAGATAAAATCAAAACATGATAACAGAGTCTTTTTTGAGAATAATATTCCCTTTTGACAATTGAAACATACAATGAGGTACAATATTGCAACTTATTTTGCTACTTACCTTTACTGTTTATGACATGGAGCATTTGATGACAGATTGGACTTCCACAAATGCACTTTCTATGTGACAAGTGTGGTAGACCAACTCACTTTCCTATTTCCGGAGCTGTAGCTTACTTTAACTGGATTAAGCCACATAAGGTACTGTTTTAATTCCAATTGTTTTTATCATTTTTTTTCTTCAAATGTTTACTTCCTTTGAACGCTTGAAAACACAACACAAATAAGTCGGTAAAGTAGAAACGGTTCGGTTTGACGCTTCGCAACACTGATACTTCGCCACTTTGATTACCAACCCCTTTCCCTTTAACTAAAAGGTCTACTTTGTACTTAGAGGGCGGGGGGGGGGGAAGGAATTCAACATTGCATCAGAAATTCCATTGGCGAACAAAATTGTGCGATAGCGTCAACAATTGCTAAACGTATCTGTGGAAATCCTCATTAAAACGGGACTTATTGATCCCTTGGTTGGTGGATGTACCAAAAACCGAAACACCCGGAAAATACTTTAAGTATATACTGTACTGTACATGCTTTAAATAACAGTTTCCGGAAGGCTCGGTACCACTGTTGCAAGTACCCGGCTGTACGAGTAAAAATTCGACATCTTTCTTCTTTTGTAAATAACCTACCCTCTGATTCACAGTCGACAGATGCATATGAGTGTGCAAATGGGGGAGGCTTGGATTCATACTATATTCTGTATAAGGGGCTATGATTGTGTTTGAGGGGGTGGAACGGGCGTGGTTTTAAAACGTTGTGATCATATCAATTTTATTAACGTATTGTTATAATTTCAATTATTTTCTTAATTGAAACACATTCGTGAAATATGGTACATTTGAAGTTCATTACATTTAAGTTGTAAATTAAGCCATATAAATGGTCTAGTAACATATAACATATAATCTAAAAGAGAGTGTGCAGGGAGATGGGGGGGAGGCTGGAAATCATGCTATATAGTGTGTATGAGGTGAGTAAATCGTGTGTGAGGGTAGGGGCTATATTGAAAGATTTTAATGCTACTTTAATTTCCGGAAATCGCTTAAAATGTCCATAAATATATGTAATTTAGTATATAAGCGGTGGATGAGTCCGGGGTGAATACTGCATTGTGTTTGATGTTGGGTAAATCATTTTGAAGGGGGTGGGAGAGGTGGAAGGTACTATAAAATGGTCGCAAATACTATTTTAATTACCAATAAAATGTTATTTACCTAGTGTGTGTTGGGGGTATATTGTGTTTTAGTGGGGGTGGGGGTATGTTTTGTCATATATAATATTGCATGCGAGGGTGATGCGGGAGGCTGGGGTTCATACCATAAATAAAAATGTGTGTGAGGGTTTATATATATTATTTTAAAACATATAAATATATATGAAACCCTTCTATAGCCCCCTCCCTCTGCCCCTCAAACACGACATAGCCCCTCACAACACTTCAGTGTGAATCCAAGCCTCCTCCTACACCCCTTGCACACTCTATTATTTTCCGGTTATTCCGTTTTTCGGTAGTTCCACAAATTGACCCCTTAGGTCAGTCATTTCATATCCTACAATGTATTAAGTCTCTTTGACAATACAGGTAACGGTTTATTGGTCAATCCTTACAACGTTATAAAAAGGACTGTGTATGGTATGAAACTCCCCTTACTATGTTTAATGCCTAATATTTTCCATTTATGTTGCGGCCCCGAGTACACCCCTAATGGACACGAAGCCCGATTTTGATGCCCGTTTTATTAACTGGACGTATTGACAAAATTTCTTTGTAAATTTTACAAGGTAATAAAGTTGCAGATTTGACAGCTAGCAAAACAAACATTTATGATGAAAATACATTTATTGACTTTGGATTATTTGGATTATTGATAACGGAATTACTATTGAAGGTAAAATATGTTGTGAGTTTTATGTCATAGATACCGATTTCTTTAATACAGTATACAGCTGTTGATCCCAGAATACAGACGATTAGTTCACGTCTATCAAATTGTGAAAGTATTAGTATATGTTAGCCGGTTATATTTCGGTATAGGAATCAAGTAAGCTTTGCGCATGCGTGGCAGCGAGCGGGGCTCTCGAACTGCTAACCCTGAACCCGACAAGACGTGTTTGAGGGATTCATCCTAATATACGACCGTGCTGTCCAACATACAGTAACCGTGAGTTGAGTAAATACAATAATGGCGACGAGGTCTACAAAAAGAATTTGCGGAGGGGAAGAGAATAGGTGAATTTTGACGAGTTGGCTTGCAGCCTGAAATTCGGTGTTTACGCCTTTAAAACCCCATGGATGCTAAACTCAACCTGTTAGGATGAATAATTATGCATGGCCTTGTATATTAAACTTAGGTATGCATGAATAAAGCTCTTTGCAAGAGTTTGAGAACACGTGAACCGTCTTTGGAAATTAGACCGGAAACGCGTTACACGCATGCGTCAATCCAAGATGGCCGCACCCAGGGGTAAATGTAAACAAATGAGTACCTGCTTATATTGAAGTGAATAACGACTGTTTAACACACGGATTGATTGTAATTTGTTATTGTAACATGTGTTTTTATACTTTCAGTATATAACTCATAGCCATAAGCTGTCATTGCTGAATTTGGCAGTTTAGTTGAGTGATGAGATACCATTTGTAAGATCTTGCAGATCTGTGTTGGGTAAGCTAATTGATATGCAAAGGTACTAGAAAATGGACATTTGTTTACATTTATAAACAGCAGGACAGAGCCATGAATATTTATATGGGATAGTTCTCCAGGAAATTAAATATCGATGCATAGTTGTCAAAGATTCTGTACATGCCGGATTGAGTTGGTGTATTCCCAGCAATTAATATTTTACAGAGCTTGTACACAAGGGTCCGGATCACGCATTGTTGTGAAAGATGGTTTCGGGATCCTGAAAGTGGGTGTTGCTGGTGTTGTTACATCCAGGTGTTAGTCATCAACCCGTTGCACGGGCAGAGATATCACTGGACGTAAATTTTAATCGTTTTGCATCATCGACAGAGAACCCGGGTGAACACCCAGTTTACAGTTACACCGTATTAAAATAGTAAATAAGTTTGTTTTCTTTAATGCTGCTCTTTTTGCAATTAGATGCAGCCTCTGAAATCTTGGGTCATTCGTAATCAGACGAAACACACAACTTCTTTTGCAAGACGGATATATTCCCTGTCTTCAATGTCAGTTGTTTCTTTCTCCGCCAAAAAACACAGGATAGCGCATTTTGATAGCAGCTTATAATTCATTGCCTTCATCTGAAGTGAAGAAATCTTTTTCAAATCAGAGCCATTAGTATCCTTGCTGGTTTTAGAACCTAATTTCTTAACTTCTCCACATCGTCGATGACTTTCCGTGATACAGATGACATATATCAAGCAGCTATGATCAGCACATTCGTGTGTAACTTCTTCATATGTGTGGATACTGCATTTCATAGGGTTTTTTTATTCCTAAAAATGGGGATATGTCCTCTTGAAACTCCTCATCCTCTAACACAGCGTGATCCCGAGTAGCCGTGTGTTTATTGTGCTCCATACAGTAACATTTACAGAGATATTCATAACAGGCTTTCACAGGTTGAAAATGGCGGAATACATTAGCCAAGGTGATCTTGCTCACCAAATTAAAAGCAATGATGATGCTAGAATGATCAGAGAGGAAGTCGGACACATGGCCCAAGAACTGAACGCCCTGAAAAAGATGCACCTTGCTACTTTGGAAGAGTTTGAAAAGTACAAAAGACTGAACCCTCCAGGAGTAGCTGAGAATGTGACCATAGCGGACAAGCCTACTTATGCTTCAACTCCGTACGACACTGACTAAGACGCTGCCTGGAGCCTAAGTAGGTTTCCAGCATGTCCAACAGGGGTTACAGGAAAGGATCAGCATGTGTCCCGGCAGCGAACAAAGTCAAGGCGCATGAAGGATGGTAAGGGTCGTGCAAGATCAAGTTCTTCTTCAACAAACCTAGGTTTGGTAGATAAGCTAGGGGCCTTGACAGTTCGCGAAAAGCCAGCAAAAATGGTGAAAAAAGAGGGCCAGACATTGAACTTAAAATATCTGAGATATGATGGCAAAACAAGCTAGTTGGCCTTTCGTAAAAAGTTTGAAATGTGTGCTGACTATTATAAATGGACTGAAACTGAACGCTTGCAGCGTCTTGTTTGGAGCTTAACAGGAAAAGCTGGTGAATTTTATGCCATTTATTCAGAAGTCGTGACTTTCACATATGCCACTTTGAAAACTCATCTAGGTGAGCGTTTCGGAACAAGGGAGGTTATAGAGACGTCCAAAGTCATGTTTCGACAAGCCTTGCAGGCACCAGATGAGACTCTCGAAGACTGGGCGGACCGGCTACTTGAGCTCGCCACCCATGCCTTTTATAACCTTCCAGAGTGGCATTTAACAGAAGAAGTTGTGCACCATTTCTGCCAGGGATGTACCGACAAGGAAGCTGGTAAGCATGCCCTAACACAAAGGCCAAAGTCATTGGAAGTGGCTATGAACACAATGAAGTATTTCCAGCATATTTCCCAGGCCATTGATGGTAAGAAGGGGAAGAAACCCAGAGAAGAAGTTTCGGTTAATGCTGTACAGGAATGTGCAGCGGGTACGAGTATGCTGGAGAGGATGGATGCTTTGACAAAGGCAGTGAAAGAATTACAACGCCGTCAAAGACCAGCTCCTAGGGAATATAGGAGGCCCAGACAGGGAATGGGTAACCTCTGCTTCAATTGGGGGGAAGAGGGACATTTTAAAGTTGATTGTCCAGAGCGACAAACTGGGAATCGGTGTAGTGAAAATGAAAATTAACCGGATGTATAGGTACTATGTGCGTTGCACGCAAAAGTACAGACACAGCTTGTTTGAATATGTTTGAATAATCCTCAAGAAAAACGCTACAGTATATGCGGACGCGCAATTTATACTGGTGATGAATGAATGTTTAGCTTACAGCTATACGTTTGTGTTAGAGGATTTGTCATTCAGTGGGCTGTAACCTTTTGTGTAACGATAAAGGCCAGGGACTTGAGAGCTGCCTGTAGCACCTCTGATCGATCGACAGAGGAAGAGCTGCCTCCAGCCATTTCGAGCGGGGAGTTGGGACTCGAGCGGGGAGTTGGGATCAAAGTGAAGTCTGTTACACCAAAGCTCTGCAGTACAAGTGTGTCGCAAATAAATCAAGGCAAGACATGGCACTCAACATGAGGTTGAAGGGACAGAGTACGTATGGTAACTGCCATGCGTTAAAGGTAGACATGTGGAATGAACAGGGGGTAAAATGCCTTTAACTTGGAAACTACTGGGTATTATAGTAAAAGCAAACAAAACTGACCAGTAGAAAACGTAATGACCAATGCAACCTGAAGTTGTCACCCCATAGTCCAAGAACTAGACATTCTAGTGAGGACAACGACCGTCCAGAACCTGCTGTTACACAGCAATCTATCTCTTTCTCTACTTGATCTTTTTCTCAACTACTACATCATTTACAAAGACCACTTCAAGGAATACAAGACAGAAGCCCGTGTCATCTGGCTCTACAAACACTCCTTATCGTGGAGCACCAGCTGCATCCTCCAACCAACCTTTCAGGTGAGCTGTGATGCCAAAGGCGGCTAGGTGACCGGAACATTTATTTCTCCCATTGGGTATGAAGGTGACCTAGGCCAGTAGTCCAATGTAACATTCCTGATAGCACAAATGATCATCATAGGACAAGAAATAATTTTTTTAAAAGGAATGAGAGCTTTCCAAGCGTTACAATTAAGAATATACCCAGTAGTCAGACTAACAAACACAAACCATATGTACACTATAAGAGCCTTGGAATATTTGCAGGTGATATTGAGGTTTATCTTGAAATAGGACATTAGTGTCGTTCCTGACCATTGAGGGCTACTGGAACCTCTATTGATAGAAGAGGGGGGAAAGGGTGTGATGATATGGCGGGAGAGTGAAAGTTTTCAAGATAAAAATGCATTGAAGGAGAACAAAATATCCCTGTGGTGTATAACAAGAAAGTCGTGCTTGTGAAGAACAAGAGTAAATTGTGAAACCTTGCAGGTCACAGTTTATGTACTAATTGTTACTTTTGCCATTTTAGGTACAATTGGAATATTTTTATCAGTACTAGTGTAATAGGTTCACACTTTCATTCAATTAAGTAAATTTTTGAATATTTTGGCACTTTAAATAATTCTTAATTTGTGTGAAGTATACTTTTAGGGCTCAAACTGTTTTGGATTACTAGTACTGATGTTTTCCTAAATTGGCTAGGGTTTTATAAATTATTTGATAAGACCGGCTCATTTTTAGTTGGAAGTCCACGCATGCGTTTTAAAGTCCTTAAATTGACGTTAAATATAAATTACTTCCTCCCCTGTTTAGGTACTTTTTATAGAGTGGGGAGGAGTGTGGTGAAAGTATTAGTATATGTTAGCCGGTTATATTTCGGTATAGGAATCAAGTAAGCTTTGCGCATGCGTGGCAGCGAGCGGGGCTCTCGAACTGCTAACCCTGAACCCGACAAGACGTGTTTGAGGGATTCATCCTAATATACGGCCGTGCTGTTCAACATACAGTAACCGTGAGTTGAGTAAATACAATAAAATCATAAAAAAATAATATTTCTTATATCGTAATAATGTTTCTGCTTATATCTTTGTCATTTGATATTTTTTTTATTTCCACCAATATTTCATTTTTCTCAAATTCTTATATTTATTGATACATTTTCCCAATTCATCTTTTTAAAGAATTATCTTTCTTTTCAGATTTTGAAGAAATCTGGCAGTCCACCATCTTGGAATGGGATTTTTTGGATTGAATGATGCATTATGGGACATGAAGTAGGAGTTAACGGACTGTAAAGCATTTAACGCTGCCGTTAGTTAACGTCAGCGTTAAATTGCATTGAGCAACTCATATTTAACAGAGCGTTAAGTAACGGCCCGTTAGGGATTTAACGGACTGTTAAGGTAACGTAGCATTATATTTAACAGAGGATTTGAGCAACTGGCCCCTGGTGTATATAGACGCTTTATTACGACATCTCTCCAGTTGCCTTAATGGGCACAACTTCTGTCTTTGAAGTCCCGCATTTGCAGACGATATATCACTTGTCGCTTTCTGTCGCTTTCTGTCCCTACGACCTCCAGCGTATGGTCGATATAGTCTACTCGTATTGCCAACGTTGGAACATAGAAATGAATGTAAAACAATCGGATGTAATAGTATTTTCACCACGCCACAGCGACCCCCAAATCTTTATCATGTACGGTAAGCGAATCATTCAACAAGTCACATCCACTACTCATCTAGGTATACTGCAGGATTCAAACATAAAACTGCACGGACGCATAACACAACGCATTCAAAAAGCGCAAAATGCCCTATTCTCTATGGTCGGGCAGGGTGTCCATCCTTATGGAGTAGGTCCTCTCGTTTCATGCAGCTTATACCAAAAGATAATAGTCCCGATAATACTCTAAGGCTCTGAATTATGGCATAACATGACCGTAAATGACACAAAAACAGTCGATCGATTTCAACACTTTGTGGCAAAGAAAGTGCAAGGTTTTCCCTCGCAAGTAAGATCTGATATGTCGGAATCAATGCTCGGACTTAACCGCCTCTGTAGCCAAATCGATAAACGCAAACTTATGTTTTTGTATAAAATTTTAAGTTTGTCTCAACATTGTATAACGAAAGAGATTTTTATTAGAAAATAGTGTATGTATTTGGAAGACAATAACTCTGTTAAACTTGGTTTTATCCCGGACATATGCAGAATACTCACAAAGTACAATTTGCAATAATGAGTACCTTACCGCATCATTTCAATCACCACTCAAAACGACATGGAAAAGGATTGTTAATAACTCAGTCAAATTACTAGAACTCAACTGCTAGGGAAATCGCTGTGACTATGACTTTATATTGTTTCAAATCCTCCATCCTGTAGTCTCGCCTTCTATAATATACTCTGTTTCAAGAAAAAGTGTATTAAGGGAGACTCTTAGATTTATAGCGAAATTATGGTGTAGATCAGCTGTGCTTGCGACCAGAACTTGCATTAAATGTGACGGGATATACCAGGAAGAACTGACACATGTTCCGTGTGAATGTAAAACTGCACTATTCGGAAAAGCAAACTTTACAAACCAACTAAAAGAAGCTTTCAACCACGACTTTTGTGACACTCTTTCTTCTCTTGACAGTTTTACCTGGTGCTTAAAAGTTTTAGGGGCTCCAATCGAGCCACAACTGGAAATAGATCAACACGACGAGTTTTTGAAATTATGTTTTAAATTTATTACACGCTGTTTAAACAGATATTTAAAAAAAAGTAGTCGCGGTGATAATCTTTATGGTGTCTTTAACCTGTGAATAGGGACTGTGCAAGCGCTGACCCTTTATGAAATTAAAAAAAGTTATTGAACAGTTTGCAGACAAGTGTAAAGGGCGAGGACTACAAGGCCAGCAGATCCCATCGGAGAACAACATGCTCGACTCTGAAGGGGTCCACTGGTCCTTATATACAGTAAATTCTCAATCCACATAGAACCCTGGACATGCCAATTTGCATATAACCAAACAAGTACACCAACGAATTATATACGCACTACAGCGGAACGTTACATTAGTATGAACATATTTATCTCTTTGGAAATTTTAATGATAGAACATAATATGCATAATTTAGGCAGTTATTCATGAAATGCATTAAGATGGACTTTATACAGATTTACAGCATTTCTTATCAAATGTGCGTAACAAGAAAATCAATTAGAAGTCAGTATCTAATATCTAATATTTGTGGTAAAATATTATAAACTTTCGGCATTAAAATAATATGTATATTTTGAACGGTCGTGGTTTAGAAGGAAATACGACGTGGTAAGATATTAGCACGCTGGACTATTTTATTTGTTTGCAAAAATAATTTAACTCAAGGTAGACTATTACATGAATATTTTTTTCAGATATTCACAACGCTGTTTATACATGTGTGCTGTTCAAAGTCAACTGTGAAACAAAGTGATGGTGCTCCAAATAGGCTAAGGCTATGAGATAAAAGTAAAAAAAAAGATTATGTCAGTGACATTGTTCCATCTAAGATAAGAGATATTCTTTGTGAGTTAATGCGGCTAAAATATTGTTGATATTTACGAAGATGCATTGAACAATGTTGTGTCAAGTATTTGTTATCTGTTTCAACATATAGCGACTTAATTAAGATAAATAAGAAAAAAGCTCAACCAAAAAAGTTTTGAAAAATTCCTAATACAAAACAACTAAACAACGTCAATGCCTTTTTGCAACCATCCTGATAATTTAAGCCTTGATGAATATACAATTTGCCCAGATTTTTCCTCAGCATCATCAAGAGTTTGCAACAATTAACACTATGCGGTTTAAATCTGGTCAGTTTAATCCAATGTATTTAACACTGATTGTCGTATAAATCACCATCAATTCATCACGGTAACAAAACATGTACTCATTATATAGTTTCAAAATGCCAATGTCCCAATATTTCAGATGTGTCACATAAAATCAGCTGCACAACTTAATTTTAAATGAAGGCGTCTAAAAGTTTGAAATAATCAAACTTTGTTATGTTAATAATTTAAATATTTTGGCGAGTGCTTTTGCCTTTTGAAGAGAACGTTTCCCTTTAGACCAAAATAGGGTGGTGTAAAAGATGAGCTTATATATTTATAGAATTGTACAGTCTTATTCGGCTCAAACGCATATATCCACTGTTCATTTATAAAACCGAAGTTGACCGCCACTTCGGAGCTCATATTTGTAATGTTCTAACAAAAACTTACAATTTTGGTAAGGTTTTTCAAGTGTTACCCTTTCGGGCGAGGCAGTTCTATAGAATGGTGGATACATGCGTCAAACGCTTTTACAAAAGTCAATCTACAATATATTAAGTATACCCAATGGTTTGAAGATTTTGTTAGTGTGGCGGCTTGCAAATGAATGGCATTCATGGCAGTTTATGGCAAATCACACCAATTTGGAAGTGCCTCATTCACACTCATTGTAACTTGACATATTTATCAAACAAGACAGTGAAACAATAATGCAATAAAAAAAATAGAGGGACAAACGCAGAAGGTGAAAATTAAAAAAAAACCTGTTTAGAGACAAAAAGCAAGGATTCAAAGTGTTGTGCCGATGATCGATTATAATCGAAAATTGATCGGAAAGGCCTACATCGGCGACAATCGATAGTGAAATTTGAACAATCGATTACAGAAACAATGGACGTAACCACTATCGACTACCAGTAAAAAATGTCATGAACATATGTTTTGTTTCTGGTTAATGCTAGTTAATGTTGAAATGTTCATGTGTAACTATGTTAAGTTATCTAGTCATATTATCAAGTCAGCAAGTCACAACAGTACCTTATTACAAATATTCTTTGTAGTTTAACTGCTATAAAGGAATGGTTCTCCACTTCTCATGTTTGTGGTTTAAAAGTTTTTTTTTTTTAAATGTTGTTGTTTACTTCTAACCATGTAAGCATTTAGTTTTCTCAGTTTTCTGAAAGAAAATGTTCATGTAAAACATACAGAATATTCAACTGCTTGTTGTACTTATACTGACTGATTATTAAAACGAAATCGATTTTTTTCTTTGTATTTATTTTACACATGTATACAATACTGTACGACAAAATGAAGAGCCTGTTTTCGCATGTTCTGTAATAGTAACTTGTAATGTAAACACTGAAGGATAGTTGCGTGCTGAATAAATAATGTATTTTATACAAAGACATGTACAAATAATATTGTAAGGGAACATTTGTTTCTTAAACTGGTCCATAGTGTATCTTTATGCCTGCAAAATGATGCCTAAGATAATTAGATAATGATTAAATCGATTAATAATCGATAATTGATCGGTTTCATAAACCGTTTATGTATAGTATTTTTTCTGTCCGATTCCCAACACTAGTTCAAACCACAGTAAACTATAGACACCAACAAATTAATATCTCATACACACAAAAAAACAATCTTACACCACAAACACATATTCATATACCACGAATTAACCGTTAAATGATGGGATTACCCCGCCTTAGAACGGTCAGTGAAACAATAGTTCAATGGAACTCGTGTTATCTTGATGGTGGGGGGGGGGGGGTAAATTAGTTAGCATGGCAATAATCACTCACTTGCCTCAATATTTGACAATAACTACTAAATGAAATAAATAAGACTCAGCACGCCTGCATTTTTAAACGATGAAGAATAAATTAAAGAATATAAACTGATATATATATATATATATATATTAGTTTTATGTACTCAATGATCGCCACGAACATTACCTGTAAACGAAGGAATCAAGTCGGAGCAACAGTGCTAGCTCTAAAACAGTACGATAAATTCATTCAAAGACATTTATCAGACATAGCTCGCCTTAACAAGGTTTTAATTTATGTCTTCATTTAGTCTTGTAATGAAAGTATCATTGTACAAACTAGAAGGGAAAACACAATGAGGTTCGTCATTTTTAGGCATGCTTTTTTCATCTGTCAGTACCGTAAAGCAGCTTTTGCTTTTCAATTGGTCTACAGTCTGTTAAAAATAAGTATGCACAGGGTTGTCAATTACAATTTGGCGATATGAACCTTTCACTATTGCAGAACCATTTTCAATTAGAACCGAAAAACACAGCAGCTTAATACAATTCCTTGTGAATTATCGGTGGCGCGATGCTCAAAATTTCGCATAACTTTTGACGGCCCAGACGACCCCAAGCTTTGCCCAATTTTCTGTCGTGTCGTGGCACAAATGCGTTGTTGTTACCAAGCCTTTAAATGGATGAACAGCATTGAAATGATTCATACTTTAACATTCATCCAAATACAATTTAACATTTTTTTATCAATGTGTATATTCAGTTGCCAGTTTCAAATTGCGTTTGTTCATTTGTACTATTACACTTAATATCTATATGAAAAACTACAGAAACAAGTTCAGTAGACAAAAGTTTAAACATAAGACCTATTTAATAGTATAGGCTAAACGCCAAAGACATAGACCACAAAAACAAAAAATCAAAAACAAGAAACATGGAAGAACAGCACAAAACATCACAAACAACACAGTGCATATATACAATATAAAAACAACTTAATGTGTTCATCAAGGGTTGTTAGGTACCGCCTTGGAACGGTCAGTACGATGTAAATTTACTGGGGGTTTACTGGGGGTTCCAACCAGTTTACATGCACAAAACTCACCCTTACCCCAACAATCCTGAAAAAAGTAAAAACTTAATAATACAACAAATAATAATAAACAAAAAGGTAAACCCCAAGTATTTCAATGATTAGGGATCACCACCCCTCTACCTACAGACGAACGAATACAATTCAGAGCACCTAATGCAAAAAAATTCACAGATACGATGAAGTTATTGTTTAAAACTATGATCATCACACCCAGTCTGCCTTAGAAAATAAAAGGTTTAAAACTGTGTGATCATACAGTTTCATAATAAAAAGCATCATTGTACTAACACTGGGAACAAATAAAGAAAACTTTATTAAAAATAAAAACAACATGTATTAGCTAAACTTTTCTTCCGAATGATTACCTATGTAACATATTTGAAAAAAGAGACGTCACACGCCGGAACATTCCTAAAAGGATAAGTTGCATTGTGATATAATTCATCATGTTATGAATGGATATGATTGAGTTTTAAATTTTTAATTTATAATATTCCTTCCACAAGGTAGTAACAAACTTGCTCTGCTATGCACTGAGTATATTGTAACATTAGATACACACTAGACGCATTTCTCTTGAAGAGATGATACATTAGTTCTCATAATAGGGTATGCATATCGAGAACTGTATACCATTGTCATTATAGTCACAGGCGAACACTCTTTTTTTTGCAAGCGAAGGGCCACCTACATGACGGAACGTTATTAGCACAACCTTTGAATGGTCTTCTGAAAATAAACCAAAAACAAATATATATATAATATCGGGTTTTCAGTAAAGCAGTAATAGAATGACACCTGAAACATATTATGTTACGAAAACACTAACTCAGAGAAACAATACCACAAACTCAATATCAGACGTACATAAACATTTAAATCATAATTTAATCAAAACAAGACCATGTTTAAAATCGCTGTTGCCTTTTTACATTGTTGATCGAGAACAAATTAGTCCAACGCTATGAAACATGAATAAATTGTTGATACTGTGTAAACTCTAACCGGTAATAAGTAAAAACGTTATCATGGTAACACTGGAAAAGGAAAGGAATTAAAGTTCGCTGGTTTCTAATACCTTGTTCGAATTGTCAATTAATACAAGTTATGGTCATGATGCAATTTTAGTGCTTCCGATGTACATTACTTATACAAGACCTGTCACAGTATGTGACGAATGCCCCCAAATGTGACATTGCCCTATGAACAAGGTCAGTACATGCAAAGTTTATTGTGCCTTTACGTGTCAAATACATATGTCAAGTTATTTTAAATTGCCTCTGAACATAAAAAATACCAACCATACTTGACATCCTACACTCTTATGTCCTCATATTCACCTTTCCATTGCGAATAAACATCTTAATGTATCTTTCGCCTTAGAGGTAGGAACATGGGTCTTGCACGTGAAAGTCGTCTTGGTATGTCAAACACATGTGAGAAGATATTTTAAAACCTGTCCATACAAGAAAAAGTTACAGCCCAGACACGACAACCTATACTCTATGTCCATAAATGCAGCATTCCATTGTGAATAGACACCTTCCATTGTGAACAGACACCTAAGTGTGACCTTGACCTAAGTGGTAGGGACACGGGTCTTGCAGGCGACACGTCGTCTTGGTATGTCGAACACATGTGGGAAGTTATTTAAAAACCTGTCCATACAAGAGAAAGTTACAGCCCGGACACGACAACCTATACTCTCTGTCCTTATATGCAGCATTCCATTGTGAATAGACACCTAAGTCTGACCTTGACCTAAGAGGTAAGAATACGGGTCTTGGACGCGACACATCGTCTTGTTATGTCAAACATATGTGGCAAGTTATTTTAAAATATGTCCATGAAAGAGAAAGTTACAGCCCGGACACGAGTTACTAAGCCTTACACACGGACGGACGATCGGACGGATGGACGGACGGTGCGATTTTAATATGCCCACCTTCGGGGGCATAATAACTATTGTATGTAGTATGCGATAAATACATACATTCTAGCAGAAACATGTACTGAAACAACAAAATTACATAAAAAACACATACTTTCTTTTTTGGCGCTCCTGACGTTTTTTTTTCCTTCATTTTATTTTGATTTAAACAGATACAAATTAAAATTTATATCGAAATTAAATTGTGTCACTACAGGTGCCATATACTCTTTGTACTGTTTGTATAGTTTAAAACTATTTAACGAAAAATACATATTTTTATTGACATAACGACATATTATCATTCTCTAATTTACCGTAATGTTTGTATTTTCTTGTGTGCCAATTAAAATCGTGTATTGTTCACGTTTATGTTCATTCATTTAACGAAGATCGATTCAAGAGGTACGCCCGCTTTTCTGTCTGTAAACCGCCAAAATTTAACCCTAACCTGGTAATAAGCGTTTTAAGGCTGTACTAGCATCAGGTCCAATTCTAGATATGAGCAAATTGAAGACGACGATAGTGTCAACTGATGTTTCCTCGCCAGGCTTGTATTGTTGATCTAAGATGAAACCCTGCATTTCGTTTTGTAGACAAATTAGCAGTTCTTCATCGTCTGTAGTATTGAGGAATTGATAAGTCTGTAACATTCAAATTTCTTAAAGTACACTGGTGAATAACGTAAATGTACATAAACGTTTAACCAACAGCTAAAATATAAACATACACGTTGTGGGTCCATGTAGATAACGGATTGAATTTCATTTGACTTATAACAACACAACATATTTCAATAATTATATATTTTTAAGCTGTTTTATTTATATTTTCTTAGAGTGACACTCTTATTCAAAAACAATACATACACAAGTGTAAGAAACTTAAACTTTGAGGGATAAACCTAATTGCTGAAAAAGCAAAAATATTAAATGATTGGTGAATGCTTAAAGATTTCCAGCGATTTACAATCGTATCATAAGGTTGAAACACCATGTGTTCTGCACCTTTCTTTCAAATCAAGCTTGGTATCCTCCATTGTTTTTTTACATTTATTTATCCTTTTTGGTGTATTTAAACAATTGTATTAATTTTGGTAAATATAACTTGGTATTAAGATTGCATCTTTAAAAGATGTACAGCGAGTAAAGCGTTCCATCTTTTTCCGAAGAATGATTAACACCCAATATAATAATAACTAAGCTGTTAATTTTTCAAGTCTTCACTCTATAGACAGCATCTTTCTGATTAGGTTTATTTAGAATAAAGATAAAATATTATGTAAACTAGCAGATCTGAGTCAATATTTACGAACTGTCTCAGACCTAAAACTCGAAACTGAAAATGTTCATATCATGTTAACTGTCATTCTGTCCGCGTATTGAGGACAATCTTTGCGCAATATTATTTAATTATAGGTAATTTTACATTGTACAAAACCTTGTAAATCTTTGATCTATTCTATACCTTCACTGTTCTAAATATTTTACAAGGCATTGATATCAGATTTTTAACAACATTTCAACGATTCCTTTACCCGCTGGACAAAATGTGGCACTCAAATACCAAAACAGATTTTAGCAGGCATTTTGAATATGTATCAAAACTATCAACTAATCAACTTATTTAACAAGGGCAATATCTATGGATTATTGTCTCAAATTTATATTGAAAAAAAACTGTTGAACATATACAACTACTCGACATGTATTATGTTAAGGTGTAACGATATTTGCATTTTCAGTTAACATTCTTACACAGTGGTATGGTCATTAATTGTCAGGACAGTGGCCAGGCAGATATTTTAATGGTAACCAGTAGGTATAGATTGACCCAATGATATGAGCAACCATGCATTTGTACGCTTTTGATTTTGAAAGAATCATCAAAATATATTAGTATTTAAATTACATGATAAATTCAATACCTCCTCTTAGTAGTTTTCAAAGATTTTTTCAAGCAACCTAAATAAATTATAACTTTTGCCAACTACAACTCACTGTACCATGCTGTGAATATCATGTACATAATGTTACATACAATTTGGATGCTTTAATAGTTTACCATTATCCTTAAGATATACGCTTGAAAGAACTAACCACTGTACAGTGACATGTCAACTAGAGGAACCGTGCGCGTGTGACCGTACAGCCAGGAAAACAATAAAGTTGATGTTAATATGATATTCAGTGCTCTAATTCATCTATCTTTTTGAAATTGTATGAAGGAAGTAAATTAGAAACGGCTTTTGTAAATAGTTGTTCCAATATTGTACCTATTTAAAACTATATGCTTTTATTCCAGGTTACCCGTTCATTGATACGTTTTGATATGTATGAGTGTTATTCACGTCGGAAAATAGTTCATAAAGTTGATGTTTTTGATATCTTATACCCAATGAATAAAGATTTTGTTTCTTTTATTCTGTACGTTTTATTTGCAAACAAGCGGGAAATGATTATTGTTATTAAGGTGAATTTATATCGTGACTTTAGAGCGTCTGTAGATCTCGAGTTCCATTCTGAACCTATTCACGCGTTTCTGTATTTACCATAGGTTTAAAGATGGGATCTGTAGATCATACAATACGGAAAAATACAGTTTCTTTGCACGCGCGTGCGTCCTGATATAGAAGTATATCATACGGTCACTTGTTGGAAATAAGAGTGTAAGATTGGTCGTATAATTTAGGTTTAAAATAATATGCATTTTTTTATCATACCATAATGAATTTACGTAATAACATATTTTAGTCAACTTTCTTGTGTAATAACTCTTGACGTGACGTAAATATGCGCGCTTAATAGTGTGGTATTTATGTTTTGCACTTTAGGTTATCAAATCAGTATTTATGATATAAATAGGACACCACATTCGTTGTCATTCATTTCGAAATTCGTTCAAAGTTTTTGACACAGTCCATATTAAATGACCGCTTATTTAATATTATCCATATAATCTTCTCATTTACAAAACAAGTGGGATAAAAAAATAATTGTCATTTTTTTTTATTTGAGCAGATTCCATCCATAAGATATGAATAGTGTCATATTCTTTATAGCTACCTACGACTTTTAACCTTTTTATTTTCACAGAAATTTAAGTGTTATATATAAATATTCTTTCGACGTCTGTAAAAGGCATCCATCAAAGACACAAGTCGTATGAATCCAAAGTAAATGTATGAAACCAACTATATCGGTGTACATAAACTATAAACATAAAAACATATTGTAGGTTACCTTGGACTTTAGTTCATTCAATTGTTGTCGTATCCGTTCGTCTATGAAGGCCCTGTATTTGCAACTGATTGTTTTATACTCTGGACTATTTATCTGTGAAATAAAATAAAAAAGTGTGTTTTAAACAAATTCGATGACCTTCATTTATATCTATAAATAAACAGGACCCAAAGGCTGCAATCGAAGCAACATTTTCGAAGGCATCCAATTTAGGGGACTGTCTTGTACTGTGTCAAAATTGTTTTTATCTGTTTTATCAAGTTTAACATGTGTGTGTGTGTGTGTGTGTGTGTGTGTGTGTGTGTGTGTGAGTAAGCTTTGTATTTGGCGAAGGTTACGATAACACGGTTATTCATTTCAGTTTGTTGGAGCATAGTGCTCAGAATGAATCCGCCGAGATAAGCGAAACTTCGCATTGATTCCCATAAAAAGGTATTGAAATCGCTTGTGGACCTGTCATGTTGTAAAAATATTTATTCTACGAGGCTCAACGATTCAATCTAATGCTTTCTTTGGAATTACTAAACCAACAAGAAGAAAGTTGCGTGAGTCCGGAACAAAATACAGGGCTAGCTTTAAAGTGTACGGTCATCATATCAAAGCCAAAAAGCAAACTGCAAAAACATGTAAATTGCCAATATATTGTGTGTTTCTTTGTTATAACAACCATACATACTCATAATGCTATCTTTTTGTTGAAATTTAGTCTAGGACGAGAGATGTTCTTGTCATGTGACTGGTAAAAATATGTATTTTCGAAAAAAGGCTTCATGTGATAACAGACACTTTTTGAATAGTATATGGATTTTACAGACAACAGGATGTAAAGTGAACATAAAAAACTAAAATTCCAATTGAATTATGCTTTGGGCATTATACAATTGCTAAACGTAACATCAGTCACTCGAAACTGTAAGAGATGAATCAAAATTTAGGAAGCAGTATTTGTTTGACACTTAGATCAGTGCTACAAGCATTGAAGTTACAATAGTTTCATGAGCTACATTCGTTTTGCCTAGAGCGTGTTGAGAATTGATCCGTAATTTCATGCGTTTTACGCTGGAATTTAAATTCAAAGCTCTCTTTATCAATACATGTCTTATGATTAAAAAAGCCGTGTAAAGCCAAAGTCAAAACCACAATCTCCGGCAAAAACAGAGGAGCATAGTACTTGTCGTTTGCCATCTTTACAAGGTTGGAAATGAGAACACAAATCATTTATAAGAATGACAGTAAACTTACGAGATGATGTCTCTAGGAAAAAATAAGAAATGTCGATCCTAACACCCCATCCGTATTTGCCAACCGTACAAGAATTAAAAAAACAAAACAATTTACAGGGATTTCTTGCCACTGCTTTCTGAGAAAATAGTGTAATGGACAAAACAAAGAACATAAGCAGATCATTCAATATAAACTGATGGTCAGATAAGTTTCAAACATTAATAAAAGCAATATGACCATCTTAAAACTGATCCAAAAAAAAATGTCAAGCACCACACCTGCCCAGGATGATTAGTTATGTGAAGTAACAAGAATATCGCTATTTGTAACGCATATCTACTGTTAATGTTGAAACACTATGTCAAGGTTAAACACATCCATGCAATCATGTTCTCGTGAAAAACATCAAATGTTTGTAACTCTAAAATGCTTTATTAACGCACAAATCATTTGATTCCTATAATAACTGCAAGTTTTCATCAAAATCCCTCCAACAGATTTGGAGATTTCAAGCGGACAAACTTGTTGACATTCGTACATCCATCTTTTTGTCCATCCAGACAGAGAGACGCACATTTGACCAGCACAACATCAAAGTGTCTCTTGCCAAACTATTACCCAGCTTCACATAGGACGCAGAAACTATGAGGCTATGTGCAGCTCAATAAACCATTCAAATATTGACCCTTATTCTTAAATTTATTTGTGCAATGTACGTTTTTGACAAGTTTGATTAGTTGGTAGCGCATCTAGCTTATAAACCAATTTCCAATGGTTCGAGCCCCACACCAAACGCATAACTTACTATTTCTTAGTAAAATTCAAGCTTTACAATGTGATGTTTCCTCTAGGCCGGAACGACCATACAACATATTGACATATTCCATAGAGAACTGTTTTTAGGATTATTCGTATCAATCAATCCATGAACATCTTATCTTTCTAACATATATAATACTATGTATGCTATAACTCGCTGCTGTAAATCTTTTGCTTTTCGTTTCTGCATCAAAGCGGCGGAACACATATAACTATACAATCATGGAAGTTAAATAGACTAATTTTATTTGCATGTAGATTTTAAGCATTTTATTTATATTTAAAAATATGAAGTTACATTCTGTAATATTTGTATAAATATATTCACACCAATATGCTATAATTTTAAACTGTTCCATTATTGTATATAATTATGTTCTATGTCTTTCAACGTTTGTATATATTATGAATATATCCAGCCTTGCGAGGCAGTGTGTATATACCGCGTGATAAATTGCGTCATAGATGCAACGACGGAAGGCAATATTTTGTTCTTCAAAAGAAAACTTTAAACAAAGATAACTATACTATTTCTTCACCATTTTAAATTAAACATAGATATGTCTACGTCGCTTAAGGTGCCCCGCCTTCGTTTCTCACCAGAGTTTGATTGAGAGTTTAGTTTCTTAAAAACACTTCGACAAATCTTTTCACAAAACGGCAGTTTGACGGATTACTATAAAAAACATTAGTTTGAAATAGGTTTGTCGAAGTTTCACCTTATCAAACTCCGATAATAAAACGAAGGTGGGGCTCTTTAAGCAGCATAGACTGCCCTTTGTTTCATTTAAAATAGTGTAGTAAAAGAAAAGATATCTTTGTTTTAAGACTTCATTTTAAGCAAAATGTTGTTTTCTGATGTAGCATATATGACGTAATTTATCACGTAGTATACACAAACGGGTTTCCTAACGTTCAAGATCATTTAAAGGGTCACTAAATTGGGGTAAGTTAATATGACACCGTTTGGTATTTGACGGTAATGTTCCATAGACCTTGCAGACTACTGGTACTGAATAAAGGGACTCTACTTTTTTTTTCATGGGCAAAGTCGACAACTGACTCCAGAAATTTGATAGTTTTCATGTCCCGATCTGTAACCGGAACTTGCTCGGACCGGTTTGTAAATCAATTTTGATACGTATATAAACCCGTTCTTTCAACGATTAAACGAATAGACACTTAAACCTCTTATAGCGAACAGGTTATGGCTGTCTTATTGAGCTATAGGTGTTTTGTTTGCTACTAGTCGTCTAGTTTAAATAACTGGCCACTATTGGTCAGACAATTTATGAGTTCATCGTATGAATATGCACGGTGTAGTGTTTAGAGATTATTTGAAAAATTGTAAACTATATTTGTTAAACATTGTTTTGAAATAAAAAAAAAATATCACAACATCCCAGCTTTTAAAATATATGGGAACCCTTATGTAGATTTCTACATGGGTATTCCGGGAAAGTGTAACCGGGATCCGCATGGACCCATATAGATCTTGTTATGGGTCAAACATGGCTAGCATCGATAGCTTAGTATACTAGTTAGACAACGAATCAAAAATTCAAAAAAGATCAACAAGAAATAACTCTTCCATGAAAAAAGCTTTCATCTTTTCGATTGTTTTCCCTTGTTGCTTGGGAAGAACATAGGAAAGGGCATAACAACCTACGATCTTCAACAATGGTGTACTCTTTAAAAAAACCCATTAATTTTCACTTTAAGTCGATAGCCTTATTTCAGTAAGATTTTCTTATTAACACATGAATGCATAGCTCTGACTAGTTTTGTGGGAAATTACTTTTTTCACTTAAAATCACTTTGTCTTTAGAGTTTCTTTTTTCTTGGCTGCCCCCTTCGTTTCACATGGCTGCTCCCCTCCCCCCCCCCCGCGGCCATGTTTTTCCTTTTTGCATGCTTCGTTGCATGATTCCTATGGAGAAATCCCGAAGGATCAAGAGTAGACATGAATTATTGCGTAATCACTCTAGGAGTCTAAACCCAAACGATATGATATATGGCAAACAGTATAGTCTGCTCAAAATGGTAATTCTTGTAAACTTTGTGACGATGCGTGTTTAAAAATATATTTGAATATACATAACAATTGGTTGGATTAAGAAATATAATAATAAAATAGTGAAAAAGCCATTTCTGTCATTCTGTAATTATAGGATTCGAACTACAACAGAAGAGGTCGTATCAATTCTAAGTATGTGTTTTCTTGATTCGAATGTTGTCAAATCATTTTACTGTGATATTTGTGTCAGTATTTCATTACCGATGATAATACATCATTTACTACGCACGTCGGTGCAAAAAAAACCAAATAACCTCATAAAACAGTTCCTTTCCCTAGAAACAGAGAGAGGGAAAAAGGTGTCTACCACTAGCTGTCTTAAAAAGTGGATGTATTTGTATGTACCTTGTGATAATATTCCTGTATATTCTCCCCCGAATTTGACAAATCCCTCCAAGTCACACAGCCACAACAGTTAAATATCTGTAACATATGATCCGCAAAAAACTAAAGCATGTCTTAGTCTATTAAAATTCCTCTAAAACAATGTATTTTCTTTAGGATATAATCTGACTTTAATTGATGGACTGCATGGTGTTATGTTTGTTTCATTGATAAAATCTGCCTTGGCAGCACAAAAGCCTTTGAAAAGAAGCTATTCGAGGTTTTAAATACCTTTCAATATCAGTTTTTAGTTTCTATTGAATTTTGGCATTCAAATTTATTTTCTAAATGCCCCTTTTTGAAAATACCTATGCCCCTCACGTGAAAGATTTTTGCTGATGACCAAGACTGTCGTCCATACGTCGGCTTGTGGAGAAATATTTCAGCAAAATTAGTTTTATTGTTTATTTTTTATCCGGGTTTCAATGTATATATTTCATCAATATCAATCATTAAACAATTCGCAATTCATCTATATCATCTAACCAACTTTCCAAGTTTTAGAGTTTGTTTCGTGTGATATATTTTTATGATACATGGGTATTCAATAACCCTCATTGTTTACGCTTGAGGATGATCGTTTTTCCGATGAAGAGTGAAAACCACTTTGGTTCGTCATTGACGTATTATAGGCAGTTGTGTTTTGATTTGTTTATCAAATAAGAGTTGTGTGATTTCTCTGGGAAGCTCGTATAACAAAGTCATACAGTTTGAAAAAAACATGTAGGGTAAATAGAACATATAAAATCTCATTAATGTTCGAGGAGATTTCTTTTATCTGAAATGTTTTGTACGAAAGCATATGTGCGAGCATTCAATGTTTAAAAATACGATAACCATTTAATTAATAAACGCTAAGTTATGATCATTACCAAATTATATCTTTATATGAAATAGGCAGTATTTTTCTTTCAATATATTACTATTTTTGACAAAACTTATTAGCTCAAAAGGTATTAGAAGGCATAAAATACGGCAAGAAATACGTTTAAATAATATATCAGGACCTACTCGTATACCTTTGCCTTTTTCCCACATCCTAAAAGTTGTGTTTGAGAAGATCCTTCTTTTTCCTGTCCATTATTTTGACTTCCTTCTCCATCGGATTTAACGTCAGATAAACCGATCTGTAATACATGTAAAACGAGAAAGGTTGGAAACTATGAATTATGATTTGGGCATTATAAAATTGCCTAACGTAACATCAGTCCCTCGAAACTGTATGAGATGAATCAAAGTTTAGAAAGCAGTATTTGTTTGACACTTAGATCAGTGCTACAAGCATTGAAGTTACAACGGTTTCATTAGCTACACCTCCGTATGCAAAACTTGGTTTTGACTACTCGCGTGTTGAGAATTTATCCGTAATTTCATGCTTTTTACTTTCGATTTTAAATTCAATACTCTCAAAATCAATATATGTCTTTTGATTATAAAATCCGTGTAAAGCCAAAGTCAAAACCACAATCTCCGGCAAAAGAGAGGGGCATAGTACTTGCCGTTTGTCATCTTTACAAGGTTGGAAATGAGAACACAAATCATTTATAAGCATTAAAGTAAACTAACGAGATAATATCTCTAGGAAAAACTAATGTCGATCCTACCACCCCAACCGTATTTGCCAACCGTACAAGAATTAAAAAAAAATACACAATTTACAGTGATTTCTCGCCAGTGCATTCTGAGAAATAGTGTGATGGACAAAAATAGAACATAGGGAGATCATTCAATATAAATTGATGGTGAGATAGGTTTAAAACATTAATAAAGGCAATATGACCATCTTGAAACTGATCCGAAAAACAATCATGACAAGCATCACACCTGCTTAGGATGATTAGTTATGTGAAGTAACAAAACAATCGCTATTTGTAACGCACATCTACTGTTAATGTTGAAATACTATGTCAAGGTTAAACACATCCATGCAATCATGTTCTCGACAGTGCGTGAAAAACATCAAATGTTTGTAACTCTAAAATGTTTTATTAACGCACAAATAGTTTGATTCTTATCATATCTGTAAAATTTCATCAAAATCCCTCCAACAGATTTGGAGATTTCAAGCGGACAAACTTGTTGACATTCGTACATCCTTCTTTTTGTCCATCCAGACAGAGAGATGCACATTTGACCAGCACAACATCAAAGTGTCTCATGCCAAACTATTACCCAGCTTCACATAGGACGCAGAAACTATGAGGCTACGTGCGGCTCAATAAACCATTCAAATATGGACCCTTATTCTTAAATTTATTTGTGCAATGTACGTTTTTGACAAGTTTGATTAGTTGGTAGCGCATCTAGCTTATAAACCAATTTCCAATGGTTCGAGCCCAACACCAAACGCATAACTTACTATTTCTTAGTAAAATTCAAGCTTTACAATGTGATGTTTCCTCTAGGCCGGAACGACCATACAACATATTGACATATTCCATAGAGAACTGTTTTTAGGATTATTCGTATCAATCAATCCATGAACATCTTATCTTTCTAACATATATAATACTATGTATGCTATAACTCGCTGCTGTAAATCTTTTGCTTTTCGTTTCTGCATCCAAGCGGCGGAACACATATAACTATACAATCATGGAAGTTAAATAAACTAATTTTATTTGCATGTAGATTATAAGCATTTTATTTATTTAAAAATATGAAGTTATATCCTGTAATATTTGTATAAATATATTCACACCAATATGCTATAATTTTAAACTGTTCCATTATTGTATATACTTATGTTCTATGTCTATCAACGTTTGTATATATTATGAATATATCCAGTCTTGCGGGACAGTGTGTATATACCGCGTGATAAATTGCGTCATAGATGCAACGACGGAAGGCAATATTTTGTTCTTCAAAAGAAAACTTTAAACAAAGATAACTATACTATTTCTTCACCATTTTAAATTAAACATAGAAATGTCTACGCCGCTTAAGGTGCCCCGCCTTCGTTTTTTTTTACCAGAGTTTGATTGAGAGTTTAGTTTCTTAAAACACTTCGACAAACCTTTTCACAAAACGGCCGTTTGACGGATTACTATAAAAAACAACATTAGTTTGAAATAGGTTTGTCGAAGTGTTTAATGAAACTAATCACCTTATCAAACTCCGATAATAAAACGAAGGTGGGGCTCTTTAAGCAGCATAGACTGTCTTTCGTTTCATTTAAAATCGTGTAGCAAAATAAAAGATATCTTTGTTTTAAGACTTCATTTTAAGCAATATATTGCTTTCCGATGTAGCATTTATGACGTAATATATCACGTGCTATACACAAGCGGGTTTCCTAACGTTCAAGATCTTTAATAGGGTCACTCAATTGGGGTCAGTAAATATGACGCCGTTTGGTATTTGACGGTAATGTTCAATAGACCTTTTAGGCTACTTGTACTGAATATATGTACTTTACGTTTCTTTTCCATGTGCAAAGTCGACGACTGACGCCAGAAATTTGATAGCTTCCTTGTCCTGATCTGTAACCGGAACTTGCTCGGACCGGTTTGTAAATCAATTTTGATACGTATGTAAATACTTTCTGCCAATGATTAAACGAATATACACTTAAAAATCCTATAGCTGAAACGTTATGGCTATCTTGTTGAGCTTTAAGTGTTTTGTTTACTATTAGTCGTCTAGTTTAAACAACTGGTCAGTAATGGTCGGACAATTTATGTGTTCACCGTATGAATCTGCACGATATAGTTGGTCGTTATTCAGATGAAGAGTGAAAACCATTTTGCTTCGTTATTGACATATTATGAGCTGTTGTGCTTAAGATCGAAAATACATGTATGATAAATAGAACATATAAAATCTCATTAATGTTCGATGAGATTTTTTTTATCTGAAATGTTTTGTACGAAAACAAATGTGCGAGCATTCAATGTTTAAAAATACGATAACCATTTAATTAATAAACGCTAAGTTATGATCATTTCCAAATTATATCTTTATATGAAATAAGCAGTATTTTTCTTTCAATATATTACTATTTTTGACAAAACTTATTAGCTCAAAAGGTATTAGAAGGGATAAAGTATGACAAGATATACGTTTAAATTATATATCAGGACCTTCTCGTATACCTTTGTCTCTTTCTCACATCCTAAAAGTTGTGTTTGAGAAGATCCTTCTTTTTCCTGTCCATCATTTTGACTTCCTTCTCCATCGGATATAACGTCAGAAGAACCGTTCTGTAATACATGTAAAACAGGAAAGGTTGGAAATTATGAATTATGATTTTGGCATTATAAAATTGCTTAACGTAACATCAGTCCCTCGAAACTGTATGAGATGAATCAAAGTTTAGAAAGCAGTATTTGTTTGACACTTAGATCAGGGCTACAAGCAATGAAGTTACAATGGTTTCATTAGCTACACCTCCGTATGCAAAACTTAGTTTTGACTACTCGCGTGTTGAGAATTGATCCGTAATTTCATGCTTTTTTGTATACTTACGATTTATAAAATCCGTGTAAAGCCAAAGTCAAAACCACAATCTCCGGCAAAAGAGAGGGGCATAGTACTTGCCGTTTGTCATCTTTACAAGGTTGGAAATGAGAACACAAATCATTTATAAGCATGAAAGTAAACTAACGAGATAATATCTCTAGGAAAAACTAATGTCGATCCTATCACCCCAACCGTATTTGCCAACCGTACAAGAATTAAAAATACAAAATTTACAGTGATTTCTTGCCAGTGCATTCTGAGAAATAGTGTGATGGACAAAAATAGAACATAGGGAGATCATTCAATATAAACTGATGGTCAGATAGGTTTAAAACATTAATAAAGGCAATATGACCATCTTGAAACTGATCCGAAAAACAATCATGACAAGCATCACACCTGCCCAGGATGATTAATTATGTGAAGTAACAAAAATATCGCTATTTGTAACGCACATCTACTGTTAATGTTGAAACAATATGTCAAGGTTAAACACATCCATGCGATCATGTTCTCGACAGTGCGTGAAAAACATCAAATGTTTGTAACTCTTAAATGCTATATTAACGCACAAATAGTTTGATTCTTATCATATCTGTAAAATTTCATCAAAATCCCTCCAACAGATTTGGAAATTTCAAGCAGACAAACTTGTTGACATGCGTACATCCATCTTTTTGTCCATCCAGACAGAGAGACGCACATTTGACCAGCACAACATCAACGTGTCTCATGCCAAACTATTACCCAGCTTCACATAGGACGCAGAAACTATGAGGCTACGTGCGGCTCAATAAACCATTCAAATATGGACCCTTATTCTTAAATTTATTTGTGCAATGTACGTTTTTGACAAGTTTGATTAGTTGGTAGCGCATCTAGCTTATAAACCAATTTCCAATGGTTCGAGCCCAACACCAAACGCATAACTTACTATTTCTTAGTAAAATTCAAGCTTTACAATGTGATGTTTCCTCTAGGCCGGAACGACCATACAACATATTGACATATTCCATAGAGAACTGTTTTTAGGATTATTCGTATCAATCAATCCATGAACATCTTATCTTTCTAACATATATAATACTATGTATGCTATAACTCGCTGCTGTAAATCTTTTGCTTTTCGTTTCTGCATCCAAGCGGCGGAACACATATAACTATACAATCATGGAAGTTAAATAAACTAATTTTATTTTCATGTAGATTATAAGCATTTTATTTATTTAAAAAATATGAAGTTATATCCTGTAATATTTGTATAAATATATTCACACCAATATGCTATAATTTTAAACTGTTCCATTACTGTATATACTTATGTTCTATGTCTATCAACGTTTGTATATATTATGAATATATCCAGTCTTGCGGGACAGTGTGTATATACCGCGTGATAAATTGCGTCATAGATGCAACGACGGAAGGCAATATTTTGTTCTTCAAAAGAAAACTTTAAACAAAGATAACTATACTATTTCTTCACCATTTTAAATTAAACATAGAAATGTCTATGTCGCTTAAGGTGCCCCGCCTTCGTTTTTTTTTACCAGAGTTTGATTGAGAGTTTAGTTTCTTAAAACACTTCGACAAACCTTTTCACAAAAGGGCCGTTTGACGGATTACTATAAAAAAACATTAGTTTGAAACAGGTTTGTCGAAGTGTTTGATGAAACTAATCACCTTATCAAACTCCGATAATAAAACGAAGGTGGGGCTCTTTAAGCAGCATAGACTGTCTTTCGTTTCATTTAAAATCGTGTAGCAAAATAAAAGATATCTTTGTTTTAAGACTTCATTTTAAGCAATATATTGCTTTCCGATGTAGCATATATGACGTAATATATCACGTGCTATACACAAGCGGGTTTCCTAACGTTCAAGATCTTTAATAGGGTCACTCAATTGGGGTCAGTAAATATGACACCGTTTGGTATTTGACGGTAATGTTCAATAGACCTTTTAGGCTACTGGTACTGAATATATGTACTTTACGTTTCTTTTCCATCTGCAAAGTCGACGACTGACGCTAGAAATTTGATAGCTTCCTTGTCCTGATCTGTAACCGGAACTTGCTCGGACCGGTTTGTAAATCAATTTTGATACGTATGTAAATACTTTCTGCCAATGATTAAACGAATATACACTTAAAAATCCTATAGCTGAAACGTTTTGGCTATCTTGTTGAGCTTTAAGTGTTTTGTTTACTATTAGTCGTCTAGTTTAAACAACTGGTCAGTAATGGTCGAACAATTTATGTGTTCACCGTATGAATCTGCACGATATAGTTGGTCGTTATTCAGATGAAGAGTGAAAACCATTTTGCTTCGTTATTGATATATTATGAGCTCTTGTGCTTAAGTTCAAAAATACATGTATGATAAATAGAACATATAAAATCTCATTAATGTTCGATGAGATTTTTTTTTATCTGAAATGTTTTGTACGAAAACAAATGTGCGAGCATTCAATGTTTAAAAATACGATAACCATTTAATTAATAAGCGCTAAGTTATGATCATTTCCAAATTATATCTTTATATGAAATAAGCAGTATTTTTCTTTCAATATATTACTATTTTTGACAAAACTTATTAGCTCAAAAGGTATTAGAAGGAATAAAATACGGCAAGAAATACGTTTAAATTATATATCAGAACCTACTCGTATACCTTTGCCTCTTTCCCACATCCTAAAAGTTGTGTTTGAGAAGATCCTTCTTTTTCCTGTCCATCATTTTGACTTCCTTCTCCATCGGATATAACGTCAGATAAACCGTTCTGTAATACATGTAAAACGGGAAAGGTTGGGAATTATGAATTATGATTTGGGCATTATAAAATTGCCTAACGTAACATCAGTCCCTCGAAACTGTATGAGATGAATCAAAGTTTAGAAAGCAGTATTTGTTTGACACTTAGATCAGTGCTACAAGCATTGAAGTTACAATGGTTTCATTAGCTACACCTCCGTATGCAAAACTTGGTTTTGACTACTCGCGTGTTGAGAATTGATCCGTAATTTCATGCTTTTTACTTTCGATTTTAAATTCAATACTCTCAAAATCAATATATGTCTTATGATTATAAAATCCGTGTAAAGCCAAAGTCAAAACCACAATCTCCGGCAAAACAGAGGAGCATAGAACTTGCCGTTTGTCATCTTTACAAGGTTGGAAATGAGAACACAAATCATTTATAAGCATGAAAGTAAACTAACGAGATAATGTCTCTAGGAATAACTAATGTCGATCCTACCACCCCAACCGTATTTGCCAACCGTACAAGAATTAAAAAAAACAAACACAATTTACAGTGATTTCTCGCCAGTGCATTCTGAGAAATAGTGTGATGGACAAAAATAGAACATAGGGAGATCATTCAATATAAACTGATGGTGAGATAGGTTTAAAACATTAATAAAGGCAATATGACCATCTTGAAACTGATCCGAAAAACAATCATGACAAGCACCACACCTGCTTAGGATGATTAGTTATGTGAAGTAACAAAACAATCGCTATTTGTAACGCACATCTACTGTTAATGTTGAAACACTATGTCAAGGTTAAACACATCCATACAATCATGTTCTCGACAGTGCGTGAAAAACATCAAATGTTTGTAACTCTAAAATGCTATATTAACGCACAAATAGTTTGATTCTTATCATATCTGTAAAATTTCATCAAAATCCCTCCAACAGATTTGGAAATTTCAAGCAGACAAACTTGTTGACATGCGTACATCCATCTTTTTGTCCATCCAGACAGAGAGACGCACATTTGACCAGCACAACATCAACGTGTCTCATGCCAAACTATTACCCAGCTTCACATAGGACGCAGAAACTATGAGGCTACGTGCGGCTCAATAAACCATTCAAATATGGACCCTTATTCTTAAATTTATTTGTGCAATGTACGTTTTTGACAAGTTTGATTAGTTGGTAGCGCATCTAGCTTATAAACCAATTTCCAATGGTTCGAGCCCCACACCAAACGCATAACTTACTATTTCTTAGTAAAATTCAAGCTTTACAATGTGATGTTTCCTCTAGGCCGGAACGACCATACAACATATTGACATATTCCATAGAGAACTGTTTTTAGGATTATTCGTATCATTCAATCCATGAACATCTTATCTTTCTAACATATATAATACTATGTATGCTATAACTCGCTGCTGTAAATCTTTTGCTTTTCGTTTCTGCATCCAAGCGGCGGAACACATATAACTATACAATCATGGAAGTTAAATAGACTAATTTTATTTGCATGTAGATTATAAGCATTTTATTTATTTAAAAATATGAAGTTATATCCTGTAATATTTGTATAAATATATTCACACCAATATGCTATAATTTTAAACTGTTCCATTACTGTATATAATTATGTTCTTTGTCTATCAACGTTTGTATATATTATGAATATATCCAGTCTTGCGGGACAGTGTGTATATACCGCGTGATAAATTGCGTCATAGATGCAACGACGGAAGGCAATATTTTGTTCTTCAAAAGAAAACTTTAAACAAAGATAACTATATTATTTCTTCACCATTTTAAATTAAACATAGAAATGTCTACGCCGCTTAAGGTGCCCCGCCTTCGTTTTTTTTTACCAGAGTTTGATTGAGAGTTTAGTTTCTTAAAACACTTCGACAAACCTTTTTACAAAACGGCCGTTTGACGGATTACTATAAAAAAACAACATTAGTTTGAAACAGGTTTGTCGAAGTGTTTGATGAAACTAATCACCTTATCAAACTCCGATAATAAAACGAAGGTGAGTCTCTTTAAGCAGCATAGACTGTCTTTCGTTTCATTTAAAATCGTGTAGCAAAATAAAAGATATCTTTGTTTTAAGACTTCATTTTAAGCAATATATTGCTTTCCGATGTAGCATTTATGACGTTATATATCACGTGCTATACACAAGCGGGTTTCCTAGCGTTCAAGATCTTAAATAGGGTCACTCAATTGGGGTCAGTAAATATGACGCCGTTTGGTATATGACGGTAATGTTCAATAGACCTTTTAGGCTACTGGTACTGAATATATGTACTTTACGTTTCTTTTCCATCTGCAAAGTCGACGACTGACGCCAGAAATTTGATAGCTTCCTTGTCCTGATCTGTAACCGGAACTTGCTCGGACCGGTTTGTAAATCAATTTTGATACGTATATAAATACTTTCTGCCAATGATTAAACGAATATACACTTAAAAATCCTATAGCTGAAACGTTATGGCTATCTTGTTGAGCTTTAAGTGTTTTGTTTACTATTAGTCGTCTAGTTTAAACAACTGGTCAGTAATGGTCGAACAATTTATGTGTTCACCGTATGAATCTGCACGATATAGTTGGTCGTTATTCAGATGAAGAGTGAAAACCATTTTGCTTCGTTATTGACATATTATGAGCTGTTGTGCTTAAGTTCGAAAATACATGTATGATAAATAGAACATATAAAATCTCATTAATGTTCGATGAGATTTTTTTTGATCTGAAATGTTTTGTACGAAAACAAATGTGCGAGCATTCAATGTTTAAAAATACGATAACCATTTAATTAATAAACGCTAAGTTATGATCATTTCCAAATTATATCTTTATATGAAATAAGCAGTATTTTTCTTTCAATATATTACTATTTTTGACAAAACTTATTAGCTCAAAAGGTATTAGAAGGCATAAAATACGGCAAGAAATAAGTTTAAATTATATATCAGGACCTACTCTTATACCTTTGCCTCTTTCCCACATCCTAAAAGTTGTGTTTGAGAAGATCCTTCTTTTTCCTGTCCATCATTTTGACTTCCTTCTCCATCGGATATAACGTCAGATAAACCGTTCTGTAATACATGTAAAACGGGAAAAGATGGGAATTATGAATTATGATTTGGGCATTATAAAATTGCCTAACGTAACATCAGTCCCTCGAAACTGTATGAGATGAATCAAAGTTTAGAAAGCAGTATTTGTTTGACACTTAGATCAGTGCTACAAGCATTGAAGTTACAATGGTTTCATTAGCTACACCTCCGTATGCAAAACTTGGTTTTGACTACTCGCGTGTTGAGAATTGATCCGTAATTTCATGCTTTTTACTTTCGATTTTAAATTCAATACTCTCAAAATCAATATATGTCTTATGATTATAAAATCCGTTTAAAGCCAAAGTCAAAACCACAATCTCCGGCAAAACAGAGGAGCATAGAACTTGCCGTTTGTCATCTTTACAAGGTTGGAAATGAGAACACAAATCATTTATAAGCATTAAAGTAAACTAACGAGATAACGTCTCTAGGAAAAACTAATGTCGATCCTACCACCCCAACCGTATTTGCCAACTGTACAAGAATTAAAAAAAATACACAATTTACAGTGATTTCTCGCCAGTGCATTCTGAGAAATAGTGTGATGGACAAAAATAGAACATAGGGAGATCATTCAATATAAATTGATGGTGAGATAGGTTTAAAACATTAATAAAGGCAATATGACCATCTTAAAACTGATCCGAAAAACAATCATGACAAGCACCACACCTGCTTAGGATGATTAGTTATGTGAAGTAACAAAACTATCGCTATTTGTAACGCACATCTACTGTTAATGTTGAAACACTATGTCAAGGTTAAACACATCCATACAATCATGTTCTCGACAGTGCGTGAAAAACATCAAATGTTTGTAACTCTAAAATGCTATATTAACGCACAAATAGTTTGATTCTTATCATATCTGTAAAATTTCATCAAAATCCCTCCAACAGATTTGGAAATTTCAAGCAGACAAACTTGTTGACATGCGTACATCCATCTTTTTGTCCATCCAGACAGAGAGACGCACATTTGACCAGCACAACATCAACGTGTCTCATGCCAAACTATTACCCAGCTTCACATAGGACGCAGAAACTATGAGGCTACGTGCGGCTCAATAAACCATTCAAATATGGACCCTTATTCTTAAATTTATTTGTGCAATGTACGTTTTTGACAAGTTTGATTAGTTGGTAGCGCATCTAGCTTATAAACCAATTTCCAATGGTTCGAGCCCCACACCAAATGCATAACTTACTATTTCTTAGTAAAATTCAAGCTTTACAATGTGATGTTTCCTCTAGGCCGGAACGACCATACAACATATTGACATATTCCATAGAGAACTGTTTTTAGGATTATTCTTATCAATCAATCCATGAACATCTTATCTTTCTAACATATATAATACTATGTATGCTATAACTCGCTGCTGTAAATCTTTTGCTTTTCGTTTCTGCATCCAAGCGGCGGAACACATATAACTATACAATCATGGAAGTTAAATAATCTAATTTTATTTGCATGTAGATTATAAGCATTTTATTTATTTAAAAATATGAAGTTATATCCTGTAATATTTGTATAAATATATTCACACCAATATGCTATAATTTTAAACTGTTCCATTATTGTATATAATTATGTTCTATGTCTATCAACGTTTGTATATATTATGAATATATCCAGTCTTGCGGGACAGTGTGTATATACCGCGTGATAAATTGCGTCATAGATGCAACGACGGAAGGCAATATTTTGTTCTTCAAAAGAAAACTTTAAACAAAGATAACTATACTATTTCTTCACCATTTTAAATTAAACATAGAAATGTCTACGCCGCTTAAGGTGCCCCGCCTTCGTTTTTTTTTTACCAGAGTTTGATTGAGAGTTTAGTTTCTTAAAACACTTCGACAAACCTTTTCACAAAACGGCCGTTTGACGGATTACTATAAAAAAAAACATTAGTTTGAAACAGGTTTGTCGAAGTGTTTGATGAAACTAATCACCTTATCAAACTCCGATAATAAAACGAAGGTGGGGCTCTTTAAGCAGCATAGACTGTCTTTCGTTTCATTTAAAATCGTGTAGCAAAATAAAAGATATCTTTGTTTTAAGACTTCATTTTAAGCAATATATTTCTTTGCGATGTAGCATATATGACGTAATATATCACGTGCTATACACAAGCGGGTTTCCTAACGTTCAAGATCTTTAATAGGGTCACTCAATCGGGGTAAGTTAATATGACGCCGTTTGGTATTTGACGGTAATGTTCCATAGACCTTTTAGACTACTGGTACTGAATATATGTACTTTACGTTTTTGTTCCATGGGCAAAGTCGACGAATGACTCCAGAAATTTTATAGTTTTCATGTCCCGATCTGTAACCGGAACTTGCTCGGACCGGTTTGTAAATCAATTTTGATACGTATATAAAGACGTTCTTTCAATGATTAAACGAATAGACTCTTAAACCTCTTATAGCGAACAGGTTATGGCTATCTTATTGAGCTATAGGTGTTTTGTTTACTACTAGTCTTCTAGTTTACTATTGGTCAGACAATTATGAGTTCATCGTATGAATATGCACGGTGTAGTGTTTAGAGATTATTTGAAAAATTGTAAACTATATTTGTTAAACAATGTTTTGAAATAAAAAAAAATATATCACAACATCCCAGCTTTGAAAAATACAGGGAACCCTTATGTAGATTTCTACATGGGTATTCCGGGAAAGTGTAACCGGGATCCGCATGGACCCATATAGATCTTGTTATGGGTCCAACATGGCTAGCATCGAAAGCTTAGTATACTAGTTAGACAACGAATCAAAAATTCAAAAAAGATCAACAAGAAATAACTCTTCCATGAAAAAAGCTTTCATCTTTTCGATTGTTTTCCCTTGTTGCTTGGGAAGAACATAGGAAAGGGCATAACAACCTACGATCTTCAACAATGGTGTACTCTTTTTTTTTTTTTTTAAACTTATTATTTTCATATTAAGCCGATAACCGTATTTCATTAAGATTTTATAATTATCACATGAATGCATAGGTCTGACTAGGTTTGTGGGAAATTTGTTTTTTTTGCTTAATCACTTTGACTTTAGAGTTTCGTTTTCCTTGGCTGTCCCCTTCGTTTCACAAGACTGCTCCCCTCTCCCCCCCCCCCCGGCCATGTTTTTTCCTCGTTGTATTCTTCGTTGCATGATTCCTATGGAGAGCTCCCGAATGATCAAAAGTAGGCATGAATTATTGCGTTATCACTCTAGGTGTCTAACCCCAAACGACATGATTATATGGAAAACAATATAGTCTGTTCAAAATGGTAATTCTTGTTAACCTTGTGACGATGCGTGTTTAAAAATATATTTCAATATACATAACAATTGGTTGGATAAAGTTGCATTCTTACTGTCAAATATGATGTACCACATCTAATAATATTGTTTGAATAATCCAAAAGGGATTAATACATGTCGAAAACAATGGTTCTGATGAAGGATGCCGAGTTTAATTTAAAATAATTGAACATAAAACACGGTATTTCTACCTGATGAGACTATAATAGACCACAGTAAATCATTTAGCATTCACCAATCATTTAATATTTTTTCGCTTTCTGCTTTTAAAAACACGGTTACGATCTTGTTATCAGTAATTAATATTTTACATAAATGCATTATTTAGTAAGTAGTTAAAGGTTTATCAGTCCAAATTGATATGTGTTATACATGTGTATGTATTGATTTTGAATAAGAGTGCCACTTTAAGAAATATAATAATAACATAATGAAATAGCCATTTCTGTCATTCTGTCATTATACGATTTGAACTACAACAGAAGAAGTCGTATCAATTCTAAGGATGTATTTTCTCGATACAAATGTTGTCAAATCATTTTTACTGTGATATTTGTGTCAGTATTTCATTACCGATGATAATACATCATTTACTACGCACGTCGGTGCAAAAAACCCAAATAACCTCATAAAACAGTTCCTTTCCCTGGAAACAGAGAGAGGGAAAAAGGTGTCTACCACTAGCTGTCTTAAAAAGTGGATGTATTTGTATGTACCTTGTGATAATATTCCTGTATATTCTCCCCCGAATTTGACAAATCCCTCCTCATCACACAGCCACAACAGTTAAATTTCTGTTACATATGATCCGCAAAAAACTAAAGCATGTCTTAGTCTATTGAAATTCCTCTAAAACAATGTATTTTCTTTAGGATAGAATCTGACTTTAATTGATGGACTGCATGGTGTTGTGTTTGTTCCATTGATAAAATCTGCCTTGGCAGCACAAAAGCCTTTGAAAAGAAGCTATTCGAGGTTTTAAATACCTTTCAATCTTTTCACTGATAAAAAGTAATTTTAACAGTTTTTTCTTATATATATATATCACCTTACAAAATCAATACATTTAAAAGTAGAGTTTGCAACTACAATGATCGAACCTTGTTTTAAATAGTTTCCATATTGCCTGATACTATACGTTACTTGGTGCTATGGCAGCATTGGGTTTTTGATTCCTACGCACTGATTGGACACACAACGAAATTTGCCAAATGGTGAAAAATAATTTCAAATTTCAGCCTTCAAATATAAGACGCCATTGACATACTTTCTAAAATATTACATAGCGCTTCGGGGGAAATTTATAAACGTGCCATCTTGCGTTCATACACCTTGATTACTTGAAACAAATAAATTAGCGATATTTGTTGATTTCAGTGGAAAATCGTATTTTATTTCACGAATTTCATTGAAAATATAGCAAATAAGTATATCAGTTTTTAGTTTCTATTGAATTTTGGCATTTCGATTTTAGTTTCTAAATGCCCCCTTTTGAAAATACCAATGCCCCTCACATGAAATATTTTTGCTGATGACCAAGACTGTCGTTCATACGTGGGCTTGTGGAAAAATATTTCAGCAAGATTAGTTTTATTGTTTATTTTTTATCCGGTTTTCAATGTATATATTTCATTCATATCAATCATTAAACTTTTCGCAATTCATCTACTGGTTAGCGACCTATTATTCGCACGTACCACTTTTTCGCCCATCCAGTTAAAACCAGTCAAAACGAGATATTTTGAACAAACAAGTCTGGCATTTCATTGCAGCACCTTTTTTGACAGATATCGGCTGTTTTCTGCGTTCCAATGTAAGTAGTTTGTGGAATTCTACCCAAATAAACATTGTTATACTTTTGACCTTTTAAATAGCACGCGGTGGATGACATCATCAGGCGCGCCCTCATTTGCATGAGGCCCTGTTAGGATTTTAAACTTTTCCTTAAATATATCGCGATCAGACGACATTATTGAATTGTCATTATAAAGTAAAAAACGGTGACAAATTAATCAAATACCATAAATCACTGTGTTTTAAGTTCAATTTGCAAGAAAATGGTGAAACCAAAAAACGGGACAGTAAAGAAGAAGATAATGACGGGGAAGTTATTGCCGAATTTTCGTCCAAGTGAGGCAACTCAAATACGAATTCATTATTATATTTTTGTACGTACAAGAATTGTCCCTCTTTTTTGTGCGCTAATGGGCTGTAAACTAATTTGTGCGGCAGCCAAGATGAATAATCGCGGAGTGGTTGAATTTATAAATGGTAGTTTGATTTAAACATTTTTTAGAATGCCTTACAATAAACTAAAGTCAAGAAGCACTTGCTCAGGCTATTTCGGCCGGGCGTCGAAATGTATTAAGTCAGAGGGCGGCAGCCGTACAGTACGGTGTTCCAAGATCTACACTAAGGTTTGGCGTTGGTCAGAAGGATAAAAGAACGCAGACCGGTCAAAGTAAAATGCTAACTGATGTCGAAGAGCGGTCTTTGGTTACGTATCTGATTTATATGGCTAACCAGTGTCTACCGCATACACGAGACATTTCATAGGTGTTACATACGGGACATCATTGTTGATTCAGGTACGTAACAGTGGACGAACGTCATATGTATAACGGTGGCTTGCCCTGCGTACACGTATTCTTAAGCACACTTTAAAATTAAATTACGCATGTTTTTTTATTAAAACCGGGCTACATTGTTCAATATGAAGGATTGTCCATCGGACAAGTACTTCCGACAGATGTTTGCACGGCATCCAGAAATAACAGAGAAGAGGGCAGAGACTCTGGACAAGGCGAGAATGTCGATGTCAACCCAACATACTTTTGAGGACTTTTTCGATCTTTATGGGCAACTGTTGGACGATTACGATATTCGCGATAAGTCTCAGGTGAAGCTACAATGGTTTCATGAGCTACACCTCCGTATGAACAACTTTATTTTGCCTAGTGGCGTATTGAGAATTGATCCGTAATTCCATGCTTTTTACGCTGGAATTTAAATTCAAAGTTCTCTTAATCAATACATGTCTTATGATTAAAAAAACCATGTAAAGCCAAAGTCAAGACCACAATCTCCGGCAAAACAGAGGAGCATAGTACTTGCCGTTTGTCATCTTTACAAGGTTGGAAATGAGAAGACAAATCATTTATAAGCATAAAAGTAAACTAACGAGATAATGTCTCTAGGAAAAACTAAAGTAGATCGCACCACCCCAATCGTATCTGCCAACCGTACCAGAATTTAAAAGAAACAAAACATTTTACAGTGATTTCTTGTAGTGCTTTCTGAGAAATAGTCTGATGGACAAAAATTGATAACCATTAAATATATCAACCATCCCAAAATAAACATTTGTGCTTTAAGTGTTTGCTTATTTCAAACTTTATGTCTTGATGACTTGCACACTATAACTCACAAAGTGCATAGTTCAAAGTTTAATTGTACTGTATTTAAACCAAGTTTTAGTTGCCAGCACCCTTTGTTTAGCTGTTTCACAAAGGGCTCCAAATGAAAATACCCCTTAAAAGGGTAAAATCAGTTGCCCAGTTTGCTCAGTTTGTTAGATCACCTTGCAAGTGTCCTATGTTCATGTGCTCAAAAGCCATATCGGAAGCACCTTTCGTCCCAGGTTTATGCACCAGTCAATTGTAACAACGGCCCTCCAGGTCCGGGGTTCACCCGCGAAAGTGAGTGAAATGGGCCGTTTCGTTACCTTTAAGGTAGCCCCGCAGTGCCAAGTGGTTGGGATATTGACCAGCAGTTTGTGGCCGCACGGTGGGGATTTTACCTGCGTTTGACAGGACCAAAAGTCAAAGTCCCCGCTATTTCCCGGACCTGGGGGTACAATTGACTAGTGCATTACTTTAGAACTCTTATCCAGGGGTTGAAAGTTATCAAATTGTTTTCAAGAACATAAATGACGGAAAGTGCCTAGACACACAAGACTGATATTGTTAACATTATTTGCCCAATGAATTGGAACAAAGCTGGAATTGCTGCCTTAACTGATTTTAAAATGGTTGCCATTACATCTGACTAGAAGAGAGGTATTGAGATTGACTAAGTGACAAAACTCTGAGCCTACTGAAGCTGACATATTGCACAAGAACCACATGCATGCAGATGTTTGCTGTTATATTGTAAATATCTTTTTTATCTATTTTTAATTCACTTAAAAAGTTTATTTGAAACCGAGCTGGCCAAACATAAACAAAGAAACATATACATGCTTTTCAACTGGTTCAGGGTAGTCGATATGTAAATAAATCCAGTACTGACTGAGAATGCATTTTAATTACTTAAAATGTTTAAAGCAGTATTCTCTGAGATTGCCTGTTTTGACGCTTATTTTTGTATTTTCTGCCGAAAAATTCATGCCATTCATGAAACAATAAGAAACGAATGTGAATATGAAATATGCGATCTGATCTTTCGTCAGCAGTCTTATGTAATGTTTTTTTTTAGTCATTAATGCAATAAAAACGCAAAAATGTCTAAAGTGAAAGTGGAGCTTTAAATGACCTGAAATGTTTTGTGTTTGTGTGCCATCCCCTACTAACATTTTATAGTCTCTTGGCAATTAAATTTTACATTTATATTTATTTTCTCATTTTGTTTTTAATTTAGGTTAGAAGCTCGTTTTCTGTCTCCAATTTTGAAACAAAGCATGATACATTATGTTACCACAGTCTTGACAGAATCCATAGTGAGGCGCTGTTTCGTTTGTAGAAAGAATTGAGCTATTGGGTTGGAGCAGCGCTTTCCCCGGCCTAAGCCCAATACATCAACACTTTGTTTGTCATATAGGGCATTGATTGCTGAGCAATAATAAAGACCGCTTACTATGCAGGTATGTCATAATTTTCTTATAGTTCTGTTTTACCTTAATACCATTCTTTGAAATATTCGCACAATGTTAAAATGGACGTTGCAGCTCTGAGGTTTAGGACATCAGTTTATTATTCTTATAAAGATGCCACAGCACCATGCAGATTCATTATCACGAGTGTAACTAGAAAACAAATGTATGCGTGTGTAATCTGTGATATAAGTTATGGAAGAGATATTTAGCCATTAAAAGAGCATTAAAATATATATTAAACTGACTTAAAGCTGTTCAGATTTTGGAAACTTGAATTAAGAATCTTATAGGCCATTGGATACTTGATACGATAGGGACGATTTGTTTGTGCTTAATATAATAAAAAATATCCTAGTCCACCTACTTTAAAGAAAGTTAATCAAATATATGAAGTCGATTTATCTTATTATTTGAAAGATTTATCAGTGGTGTTTGCTTGCTTCAGTTACATCATCGACAGTCTTTTATTGCTTTGTTTTTTTATAGCGAAGGGTGCACTTTATATCGCATGAGCTGCTCGACGTTATGAAGTCATAGCGCGACATCATTTACCTTATTGCAAACGATGGTCCAAAAGTTGTTTTTGAACTAATATAAATTGCCGAAAACAATTTTCTTCCTTAGCTTTACCAAACACACAACATAACTGTATAATTAGTTTTAAAACTAAAACAATAAAAATGTAAATACAAGTATGTAAATCCAAGCATTGGATCTTGTGTGTAGTTCTTTCATGAAGAGGTAAACGCTTGAGTGCAACTTCGAAAAAAAACTAGATAAAGATATATCACGCGTTATAAAGCTGCAAATAGGTTTTGTCGTTCTTGTCCATATACGAATTTATTCCCTTTTATCAATGCTTGTTTACATATATTTAAGTATATCTCACCTTCTTTGGTTGTTTCGAGGGTATTGTTTTAAAATACTGCTTTACTTTTTCCAAAATCGTCATAATACAATCCGTTTGGCTATCTTGTGCTATCTTTGTTTCCAAATTTTCGTTTCTTATTAGTACTTTTATTCCGAACACGTCATGTTCCAGTTCCGTTAAAAGGTTGAGATGATCACCATATGTAAAAATTGATTTCTTTGATTCTATATTATTCATTCCGAAAAGACAAAGGCACTTCAGTTTAAGCAATCATACAGTTTTAATGACCAACTAACAAGTATATTATAACATTGGATTTTCATATTGATATACTGTCCCAAACCTTAAAACATTTATCTCAATGATCATACCCATACCGATTGCGTGTTATCTTGATAACAACAATGGGAAAATAACGAGAGGACGAATTTGATAATGTATGTGAATATCCACACGCAATACCATGTATACATTTATTTTCGTTTTGTGTTGCTTTATAAAAGTTATTTGTTTGGAAGTAAAAGGGAAGTGTCCAATACAAATATGCTATCATAAAGTATGTTTAATATCACACATCTGCCTATAATTACAAAGCAAAACTATGTAGTGGTTGTTCCCCGGTGGGAACTTCTTAGTTCTCCATCCTAGCAGCGGACTATTCGGTATTGCTGTGCGTGAGTCAGACTGACCAGACGTGTTGAAACTATGTATGGCAACTAGTAGTTAAATAAATACTCGAGTACTCAGATTATCTTCCGATCAAGTACCCGAGTACTCTGAAAAAGCTTTAATTTGTTATCTAAAGACGTGTTCATGTACGCTTTACAAGGGTTTATCGTAAGGATGGTCATGTTTCCTCATCCTTAAGTAAGTTTCGATAAGTGTACAACATCAGAATTATTAATTCAAAGAAAAACAAAATGTTGTTTCATTCATTTGATTTATAGTTGGTCATTTTAATTTCGTTTTAAACGAACTTTTTACACTACACATATAACGCATGCAAACTAAATTTAATGTCAACGATCTTTTGCTTGGACTCCTCTAGTTGCTTCGATTAAGATTTTTCGGATTTATTTTTAACTGCAGGTGGTTGAGCATGCACCATTATAAGTTAACTTTACACAAACAACCTTCATTTATTTGCACGGCTTAATGTCTGCCACACGTTTGAAAAAAATATTGAGACATCAACCAATCAATAGTGATGATCATTGCAAAAATACTCCCATTTACCAAGCAATCTTAACAGATGGCGCATCAACGTGTATGTGTTGATGAAAAGTCTCTAGTTTGTAAACAAAAGAAATAGGATGGAGAGGTATCACTTCGAAAACTTTGCTGTTTGAAGTCAGTGAAAATTGCAAATTTTGGCCCTAGGTCGCCAGCTTGTATAATCTCACAACAACTGACTTAAATTTTGATAGGGTCAATAATTTACCCATTGGGGATAAAAGGGTCCGTACATTGTGTACACGCCAATACCGTTACAACGTTGTATGTCGTCTGTTTATGTAAAATTAAGATTCTTAATTGCATTTAGATGAAAATAAACACAGCAGCTACCACAATGTTGGGCCCCGACTGGGCACTATTTAACACGTCACGTGGATTCTACCCATTCATCAGCTCACGCTCGGCCTAACTTTCATTGAATGCAAGCAAGCCTTCCAGTAAAGACTACTTCTATAAAGTAGTATTTTGAACATAACAGAACATCGTCTTAATCATCTAGGTAAGATACATACATTGTTTATTAGCTAGTTTCTTGGACAAAATGTTTTGGCTGTTTTAATTCATAATTCCAGTATATTCTTGGTAAAACCTTTCCGCCAACGGGTCACCTAGAATTTCCTTTAAAAAAGTACAGAAATTTATTGATTAATTATTGTTTTGAATTACAAGTTTGATTATGGCTTAGTCTTAATACCTTATAAATCTATGTCAGAGGATGTATTAGAAGACTTTCCGAATATTGACCCTAGTCTTGCTAAGGCTATTGGGTCCATTCGTACAGAAATGAACAACCTGCCTGAACAGACTCAGGTTCTTCTTCGTCATAAAATGCAGAGAAATTTTAAGAGGATAAATTTTACACTTAACAGTGACAGAAGTGACGAAATGGTGGGAACAGGGGCCATACAAAAGAAATTAACGCCTCTGCTTAAATCCTCAACATGATTATATAAAGTATGTCATGCATTTCAAGATGTTTTTGCCGTAGCCAAATCAAAACACATAACTGCGTGGGTTATTACAGACGGGTATTCATGTGTTTTGAAAATGCTTTCATCGTAACCGCCCATATTAATTAAACAAACTATGTGAGCTGTATAAAGTATCCTCTCTCTCAGTAGTTTTATTTAAAGTCCAGCTCATAAAGCCATCACACACAAAGAACTCAACGCCATAATTTTTAAATTTATTTTTTTAAATGGTACTCAAAAATATCAAACCCGTAAAAAAGTACATTGATGACCAAATCAAGGTGTTTAGTGCTCAGCATTCTGTATAATCCCCAAAAATATATGGACGTTTTATGTTGGAGCGATTCCAAAGTGAAGTTCGAAGCTCTCCAGCTGAAGTGAAGTATTCTAGAGGAGTTAAGTGATCCTGGTGCTTATATTTCGGCCATGTTTGAGCTATTCTGCTTAATGTCATTCCTTGTTTTCGCGTTTGACTACTTAAGGATCACGTACGTGTTGATCAATTAGATCACCAACAATTTGAAGGCAAGAACTTTTTCAGCGCTCTTCAAATTAGAGTATGACTCGTAGAGAATGGGTGATTATGTGATGACATTTTCAAGATTACGTCGGAAACATCAAAATGGAAAGTCAGGGGTTGCTATAAAACGGACTAGTATTCCAAAGAAAAATGCAACACAAAATATAACTTTCAAGTTGATCTATGAAACAATTGGTGCTTTTTTAAACAAAATATGATTAAAAACCTAAACCTCTTAACTAAATCGTACAGTTGTCTGAGAGAACGTTTTTGTCTTTGTTCTAATCTAAATAACAGTTAACATACACCTCCCTCCAAGGGTTAAGAAAGATACGGTTGTTAGGACCTAAGTACGGGTTACACCGACATACTTGTTTGGTGATGCAATTGTATACTGCGTCAATACATTAACCGAGATCATCCGCTATACCAACTAAGATTAGGGACTCAATTACGCGTTAAGCGAAATCGGATTGCAGTTGCTTTTCCTGGCATAGCGCTCGTAACGTATAGCAATATCCACACCCCCTCTAGGGTTAAGGTCGAGGTTAAGAACACGAGCAAGGATTAGCTCGACTACGTCACACGTGTGCCGTGGTGGTGATTTGCTTTAAAATCATTATTTCTTGGTTTATGGCCCTTTGTTTATGGCCCCTGGCTCCCCCTCCATTTCCTCACTTCTTGTAACCTCCAGCGGGATCCCTGTTGTGTGTTTGTGGGGTAGGAGTATAGTGAATAGCAAGTGGCTAGTTTGTGGGGATGAGCAGTATAACGTCCCTGACATGGATTAGGAAGTCTGTCGAAAGCATAGTTGGCTGTCGAGTTGGCCTACGCTTCGATTCAAGAAGGTTGCATCTGAGACTGAGCTGCCAGACGTCCAATAATATGTTAGTGAAAAGTACACATCTAATGATAATAAAAAAACTTGCAAGTACTCTCATTTAATGTTCAGTACCCACCATTATCAGATAAAAAATGCGCTATGCCAAATCTCAGAGATACGCTGCCAGCTAGTACCCAATATGTGATAAGCTTAACGTTACCAATGTGCGATTGACATATACATGAAAAATGCCTATGCATGTCAAATTTTCAATGGTTTATGAAATTTGATGAGTACGCTAAGGCGACCAAACGAACATAAAGAATGTCTTACATGTGTGTTGTTGTGACTACAAGAAAATGCTCTTTATCATGGTGCAAATTTAGTAAAATGGAATCGAAATATTTCTTATGTTCTTTGTTGGAGACTTTTCAGGACCTATTTGGTCCAGTCTTATTTCTCAGACAAAAATGTCGAATGTGTGCCAATCCAATGACGAAAATATTAAAAATTTCGCAGACAGGGTTCAATTTTTCTTTTCTTTTTGGAATCACTAAGAGGTGATCCTTTTATTCATAAAAACATATACAAATCATAAACATGACATATAATGAACCAAAAAATCATGACATCCAACTAATTCATCTTAAAACATTGCATTTTTACTTAATAAATATAAAAAAATAACAGAATAATCTTAGTTACTTTTAAAGTTCATGATGAACTTATTGAGAAAATGATTTTCTTATTTTTTATATAATGTTTGAATAATCCAAAGGTCGGCATTTGATAATACACATAAGTTAACAAGTTCTGCCTTCTTTCAGATGAAAAGTACGATTTGTAAATACAGTGACCTATTTGCGATAGAACGGTGTTGATAATATTATACTCTTTGTATTCAATTTTGTATTCAATTATAAGTATTTCAATCTGTTTATGTATGTCAAAACTTTAAAAGGTGTCATAAGTCTTCGACCAAAAAGTGAGAAAAATACGGGCAATTAATATGAAAGTGGTCATAGTCTTCGAAAAGGTTGCAGTGATAACAAAGAGGTCTTGCTGAGTTATTCCAGCGGAATAGGTTTTGTTTTGTAGCCGCGATATTATGTAGTAGTTTAAACTTGAACAATCTTTTCTGGAGTAATCCTATGTAAAATAAAAAAAAGCATGATCGCCAGTTGGTTGGTTTGTTCAAAGCTTTTTGCCAGTATTTATGTATAAAGGGTTTAGCGTTACTAAAAGAATATGAAAAATGTCTTTATTGGTGAGATCGTCTAACTGAATTTCACCGTATTTAAGATTTAAACACGTTTAACATTTTTGTGTACAGATTTAGTTGTTTTAATTACAATTTTCCACTCGTTTGGGATTGCTTCCATTTTTGTGTTTATCTCTAAGATCCAGTTGCATTTCACAAGTTTTCACAATTCCTTCCACGTCTATATCACCAGATAATGAAACTATATCGTTTAGAAACATAATTCCAGAGCCAACCCAGTGTTTAAATAGTATACATTTATTACTGTATCCAAAACATGCATTTGCCCATCTAACTTGAGGTCGAATTGAATAAAAATCTCATATAAGTGATTGATAAAAATCACGTATTTGATTTAGATTTTTAGAAATTAACCCATTTAAGCTTCATACTTTTAGAATACTTAAAGTACTTAAAGTCAGGAACTTCCAGACCACCTATAGTTTATTTCCTATTAAAGTTGTACGCTTTAGTTTATCTCTTCTCATTCCAAAAGAACTTGAATATTAAATAGTTAACCGTTTTATTTATATGATTGGGACTTAAAATAGTTTGCGCTAGATTGGGCAGCATCAATGATTTAATAACTGTGATTTTGTCAAAAAAGTTTAAGTTTCGTTTCTTCCAATTGCCAACAAGCTTTTGACATTGTTTATTTGTTTCGCCCAGTTTTTATTAATGCTTTCAGTTTGTCATGGTTCAAACCTATTAATAGATGAATACGCAGAATACCCAGAACCATTCGTAACCGCCAGGCCATTAATCGCTTTTTATATGGGTCTTGTTGATACATGGGCGGTACATAATGCAATATTGCAAGGTGTTGCGATAAGAGTGAGGTTTGTGTTTATATACACTGACCACCCAATTTCATAACATGGTGTCAGAAGTAAATTCCACTGCTAGTGAGAATGCACATACTTAGATAAAAAAGCAATATATTCAGTGCTACTGAATTTATTTCTCTGCAAAATGAAGTATACTTTCACGGATTACAAATTGAACAAATTTCATCCGCCGGATAAATTTGACTTTTCATCACCGAATAAATGGGAAGATTGGAGAGACCGTTTTCGATGTTATAGGAACGCTGCAAAATTGCACAAAGGAAAAGAAGAGGTGCAAATTTCATGTTTAATTTACTCTATGGGGAAAGACGCTGAACATTTATTTAAAAAAATTGGACTTTCGGCAGAGGATCAAAAGAAATTTGATACCGTATTGGAAAAAATCAACGGACATTTCACACCGAAAAAGAACATTATTCATGAAGGAGCAAAGTTTCATTCTCGAAAACAAACAAAAGTCAATCGGTCGAATCTTTCATCAGGAGTCTGTACGAGTTAGCTGAGAGCTGCGAGTTCAACGCTGCCGTAAAATCAGAACAAATCCGTGATGGCATAGTGGTCGGAATTCTCGACAAACAGTTGTCAGAGAAAATGCAGTTAGAATGCGATATAACATTGGAAAAAGCCGTCTCGATGGCAAGACAGAGCGAACTGGTAAAGGGACAGGTTCGAGCACAATCGACTGGACCTGCCGAATTGGATGAGCTTAAAGGAGCCAAATTTATGTCTGGTGGCGGGCGAGGCCAGCCGAAATCCAAGCAATGTTATCGACCTCAACGACATGATGAAGCTTTAACCATACCACAATGTTCTCGGTGTAACCATAGGCACGGTTCGTCGGGAAAATGCCCAGCGAAGTCCCAGAAATGCCGGAAGTGTTGGAAATGAATTACACGTAGTATCAAATATGGATTACACAAGCGACAGCGAAAACAATAACAAAAACAGTGAGTACTATTTAGGTTCCATTAACTGTGACACGCTCAAGGAAGATCCGTGGAAAATCAAATTGACAATATGTTATTCTTATATTGTATTTAAAATTGATACAGGAGCAGACGCTACAGTCATTTCTGAGTCCACATTCAAATCTTTAAAAAAGCGCCCAGCGCTAAAGCCTTCATATTCAGTGCTTCGTGGTCCTGGTGGTAAAATTGTTTGTAAGGGTTACTTCATTGATTGCTGATACGTACAGAGATTGTAAAAAGTTTATATTTCGAGCGTTCGTGGTCACAGGAAACGATCGAAATAGTCTACATAGTAGAGGAACCGCGAAGGCTATGAATTAAGTACAGCGTTTAGATGAATTTTCACAAAGCATATTTGGAACCGCGGATACCATGAAATGCGAGCCTGTTAAAATAGAGCTCAAACCAGATGCACAGCCGTACAGTGTGAATACAGCGCGCCGCGTACCATTTCCACTATTGGCGAAGTGTGAAAAAGCACTAAATGACATGCTAAATGACGGTGTCATAGAGAAAGTAACGGAACCGACAGACTGGTGTGCACCGATGGTACCAGTAGTTAAGCCGAATGGAAATGTAAGAATATGTGTCGATTAGTGTTTGAAAATCGGACTCCATTTGCTATCGATAATCGAATCGAATCGGACCAAGCATTTCGATTTACTATCGAACAATTATCGAAAGTTCATAATATCAGTAAGGAATACATTCAACAACAAAAAACATAACAACACAATACTTACTTAATAATTGCACATCAATTGCAAACTGATGCAAAACGCATCAAGTAAGTTATCTTAGAATATTATCCATGTACGAGCATATTAAATATTTGTGAACCAGCTAACATTCAATAACCTGTTACATTGATATTTCATTAGAATAACTTAATTTCATAAAACTTTCACCTAAAAAAGAAAAATTAGTTATTTACAAACGATACCAAAAAAGGTTTCAAAAACAGAATGCATCGAGCCGGGATTCCCGGTATTTGCAAGTAACACCGGACCCACAACACCATAGAGACAGGTTATTGAAGAAAGTTTATGAAATATTAACAATTAAAAACAATTTGTAAGTGGGAGAGTTTGTAAATTTTTAAGCAAAGTGTCTACATTCACCGCATTTGTGTAAGAGAGTGACCACCCTTGTTAAGATGAACTCAACGAGAATTTGCCGGAAAGAAAAATTGACATTTTCTCGACATTTAACTCAAAACAAAAAATACGTAGTTACCGGAAGTTACATTAGCAACATAGATTCTGGATAACCGCTATCGATTGTCGCCGACATAGCATTGTCAGCGACGATTTATCGATTGTACTCCGTTTCATCACTAGTGTCGATCTAAAAAAAGTAAAACAAATCCGTAAAACGCGAACGCTATATGATACCAAATCTTAACGATGTTTCACCAAAACTTGTGAACATGACAGTCTTTTCAAAGTTAGATGCAGCGACCGGTTTCTATCAGTTACTCCTAAAATATTTCAAAGGAAAATGTCTGAGCTTTTAGATGGTCTGCCAGGTGTTGATGCCATTATGGATGACATTGTCGTCTATGGTAAAGACGTACAGGAGCATGATAGAAATTTGAGTAAAGCCCTACAGAGGATCGAAAATTCGGGACTAAAATTAAACAATAACAAATGTTTGTTCAGACAGACCAAAATTGAATATTTTGGACATATAATTAGTGATAAAGGGGTCAGTGTTAATCCAAAAAAGGTCTAATCAGTAAAAGAAGTTAGTGCGCCAAACAATGTCGCGGAATTGAGACTCGTGATAGGGATGATTTAGACAGATACACTCCAAATTTGTCTACATTCATGAGCCCGATGACTGAATTGTTGAAGTCAAAATCTGTTTGGGAATGGGGCGTTCCGCAGGAAAAAGCATTCCAAACTATTTAAGATTTGTTGACAAACGCGCCGACTTTAGCGTATTATGACAGATCGAAACCTTTAGTTGTTAGCGCTGATAGCAGTAATTACGGATTAGGTGGAACACTGTTCGTTAAAGAAGGTTCGAATCTCAAGCCGGTAGCGTATTGTTCGAGAACATTGTCCGATGCAGAAAAGAGATACGCGCAAATTGAGAAAGAAATGACCGCCTCGGTATGGGCATGCGAAAAGTTTGAAAAATATCTTATAGGGATAGTTTCATTTTTTCTGTTGACAGATCACAAACCGCTGATATCGCTTATTAACAATCAGGACATTGACCAAGCACCTTTAAGATGTCAGAGGCTTCTCATGCGAATGCCTTATGGGCCTTGGGAGAAAATTGCCGCAGATATTTGCGAAGTTGACAATGAAATGTTTTTGGTAGTAATGGATTATTATTCCCGTTATCTTGAGATTGGATACTTACCGAGAGCAACAAGTGATAACGTGGTGGGAAAAATGTCAAACATGTTCTCACATTGGGGCGACGCCACAGCTAGTGACCGATAACGGTACACCCTTCACATCTGATAAATTCACAAAGCTTATGGAAAAACATAATGTGAAAGATTCATTTTCATCCCCAAGACATCCACAAAGAAATTCTCAAGCCGAAGCTGGGGTAAAATTAGCGAAGGGTATTTTGAGACAATCTGATGTTATCAAAGCACTTCAAACGTATCGGAACAAGCCTATAAGAGCAACAGGATTTAGTCCTAATCAGCTGATTTTAATACTTGAACCTTGCATCTTTTATTATGATATACATTGACCAACAGCCAATCACATTATTGTTTTGATGGTGATACCGGAAGTGCCTTGTTTCAATTTTTATTTTTGTCAGAATGTGTTTTGTTCCAGCTCGAGACACCCGGATCTTTGTGCTGTTGAAATTGCGAGAGCATACACGGCTCCTGCGTCTCATTCTGGCGAGAGGTTCTGCACAAGATGCAGTTCTAAGTGAGTTGCCAGAGGGGATATTTTTTCCCCTCAAAACTGTGGAGGACTTGACAGCCTTTGAAGAGCGACAGTGCTTCAAATTTTAATTTTAAATTGCACCACAATAAGTGTGAGTTACTATGGTTCTGCTAGAAAGATTTTACTGTTTTGCATTTATATGTGGATTAACAGGCATTTTCATGCACAACTTTTGTTCAAGATAAAATACTTGGCAGAATATGGTGGGAGTGACACAGTAGACACGGTTTTCCGGATAATGAAGACGGTGTTAACAATAAATCTGGCCCACCAATACAACCTTACGGGAACCAAACAAAAAAAAAGAAACTTGGCGGACATTACTTGATAAACATCTTTTTCAGTAGGTGGTTTTGTTTTTGTATATATTAAGTTGTGTTAAATGAAACTACCTATGGTGTGCATATACGTCAATGGATTTAAAAAAAAATATATAATTGAGTATTAGTATTAAAAATTAATAGACTTTTTAAGATACCCATGCAAATTAATCTGCCTAGATAAAATTATCATATACAGTTGACATTAAAATGCTGCATATCTATTACTTAACATTTGATAATCACTCTGATGAAATAACTCGGATATTCATCTATCCACTTACACTTACTGGATGTCTACAATTGAACCCAGGACCACGCTTTTGTAACCGCACGGAAAGGGAGTGGGCCATCCAGAAGTCGTTTTCCGGGTCTCGAGGTCGTCAAGTTGGCCTCAAAGACCAAGCAAGGGTCAACCCGATGCTTCCTAAGTAGAATATTGTCTTATTTACTTACCAAAAAAATCGGATTAGTGACTCAGAATTTAACCAATAAAAATTGTCAGAATATTTATCACTGCTTTTCAAATTAATTATATACAATTTGTATGCATCGATTGTTTTATCATAAACACATCAACGTCGTGTGACATGTTATGTAGTTCGTATGAAAAATGGATCACTCGAATGTAATAATGAGATATCTCCAACTTTTGCCGTTAATTTTCATATCGTTAAGGATTGCAAGCAGAGCATTTCTTATCTATATTTATAGGCAAATCCATGTTTGTTTTGCATATTTTGTAAAAACATAAGATAAGCTGTCCATGACAAATAAGAGACCGATCAACAATACAAATATATTTAGTTCACATTTGGATGATTGTTCAAAAGAAGACTCCTAATACTCAATATTTCCCTTTTATAAACTGCATAGCGCTGATGTTTAAGGTTTTGAACCGTAGTCAAGCGCCAAGCAATGTGTCCTCAGTGGCTGTTCAGTTAGGTACCAATGACCTGAAACATGATAAACAAGATACGGTTGTTAAAAATGCTATTGATGCTCTCGTATCTGTTAAAAGTAGATGTCCTAATGCTAGTGTAAGGTTTTCTAGCAACATACCGAGACTTGGTAAAATCTCTCCGATCAAACGTTTCAATGAAAACGCAAAATTTGTAAACAATGCGGTCTTGCAGCATTGCATTTCCACTACGTCGATAATGACGATTTTTTTCAACATTATTGGAAGTAACTGTATGATGCAAGATACCCTTCTGGCATTCATGTTAACAATGTCGGTGCTGAGCGTCACTAGGACAACCTAGCCGCTTTTCTGGTAGATGATATCTCGGACGAGCTTGATCTCACTACCCCAGACCAAAGAGGCAAAGAAGTCAAGACTCTCATCCGTCACCGTCTAATGAAAGGCTCATCAAGCAAGGCAAATTAGATATTAAATACTCACTTTGATAATCCCTGATATTACTAAATGGCTTATCGCATATGCTCTTTGAATGTTAACGGAATAAGGAATAAAATTAAGCGTGAGAAAATATTTCACTATCTCAAGCAGAAGTATTATGATATTGACGCATACCAAATTCTATCGGAGAAAGGAAAAACTTATCTTCGTTCCTGGATATTGTATATTTGCAAGAAACGCACTGTGCGAATGAATCTAAAGCTCTTCTAGAGGCTAAATCATGGGAGGGAAAAAGCACTCGTTAGGAAACAACTGTATCAATAATATAGGAGGCGAGTTTAACTATACTTTCGATAATAGCCTCGATCGAAAAGGGGCTGTAACCTTTGATGTAAAATCAGATGAAGGGTGTCAAGAATTAAAAGCCCTTTTATTTATTAAAATAAACTTAAATTAGACGATGTTTTCGTCGAAGAAATCAGGGAACAAAGTGCATCACCTTTATAAGAAATAATGCAAAGTCCCGTATAGACTTCTTTCTCAGTTCAAAAAGTATTGATGACGAAATTGAACGATGCAAAATTGTACCTTGTATTTTTACAGACCACAACACAATTGAAATTAAAATAAATACCGGAAATGTAGCTCGCGGACCGGGACTATGGATGTTCAATACAAGGTCATTAAACGATACAGAATATGCTTCTCTAATCAAAACATTTTGGTCATGATGGAAACATAATAAAACGTCATATGCTAGTTGAAGTGAATGGTGAGAAATGTCAAAAATTAAAATTAAAGCTATCACTTTAGAATATTCCCAGTCATAAAGCCGCTCCAAAACAAATATTAAAAAACTAGACAAACACTCTCGGAATTACTATCTGAAGACTTCACTCCAGAAATAATCAAACATTAATCAGCTCATAGCGGATTATTATGATTCAAAGTTAGAAGCCCATAAACTACGCTCGAAAGCTAATTCAATTCAGCACAACGAAAAGTCGTCAGACTTTTTTTTTGTTTAGAGAAAAAACGCGGCAAAAATAAACTTTGGCATCACATTAAAACAGACACGTAGACGATTAAATATGGTATAGATTCGATATTAGAATAACAAACAAAACACTATAAAAAGCTATTAAATTCTGAGGGTATTGATTCCCTCTCAATGGGCAGACTTATAAACAAATTACCAACACAACTTTCTGAATCAGACAAAGATAAACTAGAATCAAATTTAAACATAACTGAGCTTGACAACGTTATTAAAACTTTTAAACGTGAGAAATCCCCCAGGGAGGATGGAGTCACTGCCGAATGGTACCTATTTTTCTGGGATATTATAAGAGAAGATTTCCTGATTGTAGTTAATAAAATATGCGATAATAAAAAATACTGACTCTCAATATATGGAATTACATCATTGATTTATAAAAACGGCGATAGAGAATTGGCGGCCGATAACATTGCTAAACGTTGAGTATCAAATAATTTCAAAATCTCTTTCAGAGCGTCTTTAGCCGATGCTTCCAAAACTAATTCACACCGATCAGAAAGGCTATGTAAAAGGCAGGTACATTAGTGAGGCTAACAGATTTATACAAGATGTAATAAAATACGTCTATGAATCTAATGAAGAAGGCATTATAGTATTTCTCGATCAAACCAAAGTCTTCGACCGGGTTGAGTGCTTATGGGTGGTAAAATGCCTGGAAAAATTCAATTTTGGTGAAGATTTTAGGTCATAAATCAAAATGATGCTATAAAACCCAACGGTTTATTTTCCGAGTTTTTCAGTCTGTCTCATTCTATAAAACAGGGGTGCCCGATTGCCCCCCTGATCTATATCCTCCAAGCGGTAGCTATGGCAACTACAATCCGCCAGGATAACAATATTGAGGGTATAAAACTTCCCTCCCGCAATACGGATAACAGAGAAGCGCGAATCATCCAATTTGTAGATGATACTATTTTTTTTGCAGAAATGAATAATGTCTTCCGCATATATTTCACAATTTATCGGACTATGAAAAGACCTCCGGATCTAAACTAAATAAATCCAAAACAACCAGTCTTCTTATATGTATATTAAAAACAACTCACTTTAAGGACATAACGTGTATAAAAAAACAACGTTAAAACCCTTGGAATTCACCACGGGTATAACATTAACCACGTTCTGATTTACGAGTCTTCCATCGCTAAAATAAAATCGTGTATTAATATTTGGAAATCACGCAACTTACGCTGCAAGGGAAAGTATTGATAGTAAAAACGTTTGTTATATCTCAGCTTCTTTATAAAATTGAAATAAACGGCATACCTGACAAGTACTTGCAAATGAACGATACAATTATTTCGGATTGTATATGGGAAAATAAACAACCCTTAATAAACAAAGCTACTTGTCAATTACAACGCAATCAAGGCGGCTTGAACATGCCAAGTATAACCGTAATTTGCAAGGCATTAAATGTTAAATCTATTAACAGATTAATACAATCTGAACCACAAAACAAAAACACAAAATTTATCTGCACTCAGAAGATGACAGATACGAAGAAACCTATTTTTTATGAAAATGCTTGTCACTAAAAAACATGAGAGTGTCACTCGGAAATAATCCCTTCTATATAAAGGCTATAAGTGACGGTAGTGATATTGTCCACTTATTGACAAACAATGACACAAACAAAAATACATGGCTGTTCGGAGATCATTTAATAACCTTACGCAATAATCCATTATTTTTCTCATACTTCACAAAGAGTAAATTAATAAATAACGAACATGAACAATTTCTAGATGAAAAGGATTTTACATGAAATTAAAATACAAACTGAACTGGATAACAGAATGGACCACAATTAAAACGGCAGTTACAAAACGTGTACAGGCCGATAAATCTAAACACACTACAAACATACAAATAAAAATATCTGACAACATCAAACTCCGCCGAAAAACAGGTAAAGATATAGACTACTACGATTTAAAATTAAAGGACATCCATCAACTGTTTAATAGTAAAACTTTAAAGTTTGGAAGTGAACAAAAATGGTAAAATCTTTTAAATATTTCCCTTCCGTGGACCAAAATTTGGATTGGTCTATACAAATCAAAAGCGTCATTAAAAGTTGTTAAAATTACACCAAACGATTTTCACGCAGCAAAAAGTTAGAAAATGAATTATTCAGACGGACTATGTTAAATCTGCAATAGTGAACAAGACAATTTAACTCATCTGTTCTGGAAATGTAAGCATGCGCAAAACTATTTTTCAAGAAATAATTCTGATTGTTGAAAATATAGCCTTCAACACATAACAAATAGAAATAACAAATCAACTATCAACAGCCTTGCTTGGACTCTTTATTTTTCTAACAATATGCAAAATAATAAATACTATACCGTTAGAAACAAAGCGGCGTATGTGGAAAAGTAGCAACTGTATATATTATGAACAGAAATACACAGACATTAAGCTAATGTCTCTGGACATTAAACTAGCTACTATAGATCAATTTATATGCCCTGACAATAACCGGTCAGTTAAAATAGTTAAAGAGTACTTTATTGTTTGATGTCTCCTTTTGGTTCTTTTTTAGATGTATGACACTTAGTCCAATACCTTAAGGACTATATTCATATATAAACTTGTATTGGTATTTACCAGCTATACTATTTAGCTTTAGCTGTTATTTATTTATCTGGGAATATATGGCATACACAAACCAAACTTATACTCTCAATTGTTTCAAATGAACATTATTATTTATTAACTATTTTGATTCAATTAGCATTCACATTTAGTCAAGTCACCATGATTTGCATTTGAATTTTTTGTATTTGTAACATTAGACATACCTTATATACTTCATTTGTACCAAAATTAAACAAATAACGATCTGTATTATAAGATAGCACAATTTGAAAAAAAAAATAAATACTTTTATTACTTAATTAATTGCTTAAACAATAAACATACATTTTTCCATCCTTTTTTATGAAATTCAAAAGCCATTGCATTACTCTTCATATTGACAAACAAGAAATAAAAATAGTTCATGTATGTAATCATCTATTTTATTTAATTTAAACAATCATTTGATATCATTATAATTTAGTTCTTACAAATCATGTAAGTAATTTCACTTTCAATAAATTGAGAGTTAATAAACAGTCACATGACAAATTCCTTTTATTGGATCTTCAATGTCAGATGGAAAGCTATTATTAAGGACCCAAGTGATGTTTGTTCCTGCATCTGAACTGCCTAAATGCAGCCAATTAGAAATTTTGCATTGAATGTTACATATTTGGGTTAATTAAGGGCTATAATCCCTGTCCCGACAATTTTGAAGATAGAACTTAAGAAAAGTTATTGACTGGCTAAAAGAAAAATATAAATTGAGGAATATAGGCAATGTAATCTTTACAGATATACAAAAATGATTCGCAGATACATATTTAGACTTATCGACATTTTACTTAATATCAAAAGGTTCTTACAAATTATTTATAATATTATTCTTCATATACATACACATTATTTAGTAAACAGTACTGTTTCAACAATTCAAACAAATACATAGTTACAAATCAAATGTTGCTGTATTATGGCAAACACTTGGTGTTCCATCATTACTTTAACTGAACTGGAACCTCAGATCAACCCATAAAGAAATGGAGTCTAGTAACTTCCCACTCGCCTGCCTCTTGGAACAACTGGGCCATGATTTTACCAGTTACCAGTAAGTGTTCTTTTAGACCATCATGTTGGTCAAAAATGTAATCAGACAAATCAAGACTGTCCGTAACTGGAAATCGGACCTGTTTCAATACATAGGCCACACTTTTTTTATCCAACTCCTTCCAAATGATGGGTAGTGACATGGACATTCCTCAATCTAACTTCTGCAGTGACTTCATTCATTCCTTTAGTCAAATACGGACAGTGTGAGCTGTTGAGATAGACAGCTCCTGTGACATCACATTTTATTGTGAAGAATGTCCAGCATAGACGGCTTGTCATCTAATGTAGCTAATATGTCCGCCCGGTCAGCTCAATCGGTAGAGCGTTGGACTCTGAATTGGACAACCCGGGTTCGATTCCCGGGCGGACCAGGTCACCTCTGTTGTGATTGGTTATGAAATCCTTTCTACGACCATTCGCACTGTACCACTGCACCTGGCATGTACAGAAGTTGTCAGTTCCTTGCAGAGGTGAAGGCACCTAGTACTGGTTCTGCCCAGGATAGGTATGCGGTGGTTGAACTGTCACTCTCAGGGACCCTTCAATGTGCTCACGCCAGGACCCGGAGTATAAACTACTAACATCACCACCTGGCAGCCTGCTCTGAAGCTTGTCCATAGCCCCATATGTGTGGCCAGTCATCCATTATCCCCATTTTAATGATAATCTGAAAATAATCCCAAGCACATTTATATGCATATTTATTATATCATATCCGCTTCTATACACTTATCTTCTCTAGGATGTTCAAACAGGCTTGATGTGACAATACAAAATGTGAAGACAAATAAACAGTGAGATACAACAAGTATATTGAATTTTCTGTCTGATTTAAAATGATTTGTAATATAAACAGGACAGGTGAAACTTCCTATTCGACAAATATCTTTTTTTTATTGTTATTTCCAAGCATTTTTTATGATTAGATTATTTAATATTTCACAACTTAAATACTATCAGGAAGTCATAAGATTAGCCAGTCTATATATATATATAATAAATCATATATATATATTTAATATATACAAACAAGTCATTATACAATTGATATACACCAATATATCATTTTTATGAGCATGAACTAGCACTATCACTGCCGTTTTTCCCTGCATATGATCGGTAATTGTAAAAGCACGAACAAAATTAATGTTATAACATTTTACCAGTACACAGATACCCGGATAATGGCTAGAACAGCTTTCCTGTCGGTCAAAATTTACACTCATTTAACTGTACATTGTCATTTAAATAATCAGTATTAAAACTTCGATTTGAGCGATTACTGAGTATCCAACAATATTCACATATCAAAACCATATTTTGTTCCTTCGACAAATTTGCTATCATAAGCAATATTATGTTTACGAACTAAAATTATAAAAACAACTACACTTTACCTTATAAACTTACGCTACTGTTCGGGCCTGGTGACGCTGCCCCCTCACTGGACCCGCTAGTGTAACTTTTTGATATGAAATCTGTATCGTGATGAATAAACCTTTAATCTCTATATCGTTGCAAAACCCTGGTTCCCTGTACATGTTTGATAATTGCAATCAGTATATTACAATATCATTAGCTATCTACATTTTGAAGGAAGGAGTGTTTTATATTGAGACGACAACTACAAGTGGATTAATATTAGCGCACATCAGAATGGGTTCAAAGTCATCGAGTAAGTTAAGTTGGTGTATTTCTTTAAAAAATGACTGTTGAGTGTTAATATATAATTTGTAAGTAAAAGTTGCATGTCGGAAGGTCATTGCAGCAAACGTAACATCTTGCATTCCTACTTATGTCAATATCACTTTATTTAATTATAATTTAGTAACCTATCTGAGCAACATAATATCTGTCTTGAAAGTTTTATTGGATATCCAGTTTGATGTCATTTCAGGAAATGCCGAGCGTTTTTAGAATGATTGCTATAAAATAAAATTGAAATGATTTCTCCTTATAATTTAAATGAAAAATTTACTACTTTTTAAATTAGGTATTTATCATAAAAGCAAAACTATCAATTCACGTTTGACTATCTTGAATTTTTCTAATTAAGCAATTATTGTTTCAAATTAAATTGCTTACAAACATGAGGAGGTGCCTTTAATGCCACTAAACACAATCTCCACCACTGAACGGTGGTACAAAGAAAATAAGGTACAGCTATTCTATATGTTTACTTCTACACGCGTGAGTATGATTAATATTATATTTGATAATTTTATCAAAAGGACATCTTTCGAAAAACGGAGAATGTGTTCATTTTCTTTGACTACCGACTAATTGTTGAGCTGGCGTTTAGTGGCCGTGATATTGTTATATTACACACATTATTACATACAAAAGAGAGTAGTGATATTGATATTAACCAGAAAACAAAAACCAGCATGTGACAAAAAGATATGGATAAGATATTTTTTTCGGCACGGCAATGAGATCATAACTTGGACAATCAAAACAACATTCAAAATGTTCTCCTGTATAACATGGAAGCGATAACACTTTATACCTTAAACATGGCGTATAATTCGATCAACTCTCATATCCAGTAGTAACCGGTTAAGATACTGAAATTGACGTGTATCAATGTGAACTCAACAGTTAAGATTGAGTACAAATCTTATTATCTTATTTTGTGTATAGTGCATTGTTTAAGACCTGAGTAGGACCACGATACCTTATGGAGCAAGCATTACCATCCTTAGATTTAATAAGGGAATTAAAAGCAGTGTCATTTTATGTCGAGTCAAATAGTCATGTTTGCGGTACGAACACTTCAACCTAGGATTGACCTTCTTAATATATGTATGTGCAATTTCATTAAAAGACAAAGACAAACGTATTTGTCAGAATTGGTGGATTCTGCTACTGCTCAGCAAACATGACCATATCGGACTGATGTCGGCTGAATATCGGCATATCGGCCAGTGTTTGCCGATATCGGCCCGACATCGGCCCGATATGGGCATATTGACTGAAACATTGTATTTGTTATAATACTATATGATTTTAATTCGAATGTTTAAACATTATAACATAAACAATAGCTTTTGTTTTTTTATGGACAAAAACATTTTATAAATATCGCGATATCGGTCCGATATTGGCCCGATGTATACTCTGTATTGCTTCAAGGGAGAGCAATGCATATGCTGCAACTTTCACTAGCAGTTCATTCCCCTGGCGATTAATAAATATTTAAATTCATTATCATTAAATAATAAAACCAGTTTAAGTTTATATGGTTATTTTTAATTAATTCTGTAATTAATAGATTCAGTTCATGTTTATTTGATTTTTATTATTTTGTTTTATATTCACTGCGGTATTTGTGCCATTTCAAAAAGATGATGCAAGTCAAATCATACTTTTGGTATTTATCAATGGTAAGTAATCTTTGAATCGTTGTTGAACGTATGAAAATAAGGAATTATTATAGTACTATTCTGTTATCAATTGTTTTATTCTCAAAAGTGATATAAATACTTTTATTTCGAGTAAATATGTTGAAAAAGAATTCGTGTAACATATTTTCGTGACTAGTTCTCTTTGTAAGTTTGTTGTTTTATGAGTTTGATTAAAATCTACATTTAGGTAGCATGTGCACACAAAAGCAAAGTATTACATTGATGATTTGGTTGGGTTTGAACGATTAATTTATCTGCTTCCATTGTAGACAAATTTAAAAAGAACATTTTGTTATCAATTATGAATCATAATTGAGACATTGTAATTTACAGTATCGTATATTGTGGAAAGATCGATCAAAGTTGCAGAGAGCGGACAACTGCAAATCGAGACACTGAAATAGAGGAATAAAGGCAATCATAGGGGAGGTATGTCTTTACGTCCCAATTGTAATGCACCAGTCAATTGTAACCACGCCCCCACCCACCAGGTCTAGGGAATAGCCGGGACTTTTGACTTTAAGTCCAGCCAACCCCGGGTAAAATCCCCGCCCTGCTGTGACAAACTGATGGTTAAACCCCGGTCAAATGCCCCCACACCCCAGAGACTCTTTAAAGTCCAATCCCCGCTAAATTTGGCGCTATGACAAAACCACCGCAGTCACCCGGCCCTTTTCCCCCGGCTATCCCCGGTATACCCCCGGATCTGGGGGGCCGTGGATACGATTGACTAGTGCATTACCATTTATATTGAACGTGTTCATATTCAATCATAATATGTTAGTTTCAATCAGTCTGTCAGGATGCATATGTATATTTTTTGTGAAGCAAGTTAATTTATGATACATCTGTTAATGAATTAAGATCGAAAGTACTGATAAAAAGCAGGTGATTTAGGGTATTTGACTATTTCACACTTAAGAAAAGCAGGTTGACTATACCAACCTTTAAATTTACCTAAAGGGGAGAATGATCAGGATAACCGACTAATGCATTTGTAACTGTAACAAAATGTGATGCATTTCAGAGGAAGCGTGTTTAATCAGATGAGGATGAATAAATGTCAGTGACAACACCACCAAGGCATTCGAGGTGACAGTGGCTATGGCAGGACTGTTCTGCAGTCATCACAACAGTTACTATAAGATCCCCAAACAGTTGCACCATCTCTACAGGTATATACCGCTATTAACCTTTGTTTCAAGCACAGTTCAATATATAATCCCCCCCCCCAGAAATATGCGAAGGGATGTAGGCAAATTTTATACAAACACAAAAAAACAACATTTAACAAAACCCCAATTAAAATTATGAATACCAACTTCCTTGAAAATTCATTATGTAAATACCCATATCCTGGAAAAGACCTATCTCGCCTATGTATTAACAGTACATGCAATTATTCCAGAGGGTGTCGTGAAATTCCGTCGTTTCTCACAACAGAGGTGCGAGCGAAAAATGCCGCCTGGATGAAGACAGCATCGGACAGAGATGGTGGGAGGGAAAATGAGGCAGACGCAAATATCTGAGTGCATCCTTGGAACACCGGGATGAAAAACAAAACAATATTATGTTAAAAACGCTTAATATTTAATGCAGTAGCGTTACCTTAAGTATTGTTCAATGAAATAACTTTTATTTCAAGTCTTAATTTGTTTGTTTGATTATTTATACAGTAACAGCCTGTGTGTATTATGGCATGTTTTTGTATTTTAACTTGAACATTTTGATAAACTGTTCAGGGGTATTATCCACATTCTGTGATAATTCAATTGTTTAAATATTTATAGCAATGATAATAATAATAAAAATTTAAAAGATGAAATAGCTTATTTTATTATGTAGTAATTTGTGAGTATATAATATGCATGTAGGTGTACGGTTGATTTTCTCTGCATTATTATTTTTCTCTCAGAAGATAAACCAAGACAAAATCTTGTGTTTTAACTATCTTGTTCTGTTGTCATTGAGCATGACAATCCATCTGTATAGGAATAGGGACGAAATAGGAAGGATATCGGCATCATGCTGGCTAAATGTCGGCTATTAAAAACATGCCGACATCGGCCCGATGTCGAGCCGTGTTGCACATCCGACATCGGCCCGATGTAAATGCCGATGTCGGGCCGATGAAGTGTTCCATATCGGCCCGACGTCGGGCCGATATAAAATGTTTGCTGGGTGACATCCCTTTTACTCACAAATATGCTTACACCCAAAATATTTACGATTTGAAGGAAGCCTGATTTCATTTCGAAGCTTCAAGCAAATGAGTATACAAGATTAGGATGTTAACAGGTTAAACACGGATCCACCAGATTACCATGGCTTGTTGGGAAAAACGCCCATCAAGTTGTTCTTGACATCTAATTCATTATTTTGCATTTCAAATCAGAATCATACATAGGCTATTATTAGTTAAATATTACCTATTTGACGCCTCATGGCTTAGGCAAATAAAGCTAACATCGGACAAATAACTGGGCCAATATTAAATCACCTAATTAATGACATTATAATGTCTTTACAAAACGACAGCTTTATATGGAATATATCTATTATCTAGATACTTATGGATTGTATTTTTTTATATATCATTCATACGTACGAATTAAAGACAATTGTATTAAGTGGAAATCAGATGATCCGTATCAGGTATCTTTATTTGACGAGGACACATCATGACACAAGCATATGTTTACAATGTGATATTATTTGAAAACATGTTTGAACACAATGGGCAATCTTTAGTGAAGTGCAAATACTTTTCAATTCCTACCCAAAGATAAGAGTGATATGGTCAAGTGGTGTAGGTGTCAACCTATCACCCAAGACGTTGTGGGTTGCTCATTACCAAGGATAAAGGTCCATGACCTCTCAAAAATAACACCAGTACTATTTTTTTCTCTATGAACCGGACTCGGATTAGCTCGATGAACAAAGTGTTATTAAATTATTATTATTTTTTTTAAATTTAAATTTCAAGTTGTGTTGAATGTTGATCAAAAGAAGATTCCAAAAGTACACTGGGTATCTATGATGCATATACAAAACTTATACATCACGATTTATAATTAAATCCATTTCTTGTTCTACTAAACAGGTCTCGATTTTACTTATATCTTGCTTAATTGTTATTTAGATGCATGTTAACAAATAAAGTAGCAAAGTTTATGAGAACTCTGGAATTAATCTATTTTGGTCCATCAATCCTTCTTATAGTAAATGATATAAAAAGTAGCCGATACAAGGTCACAGTGCTTAATAACTTAATGACTTTTCAACGCTTAATCATCTAATCCACTGTATTTAGTTACATACAAATTGACTCCTCTTATCGAAAACTTTTGCTAGGGAGAAAACTACATATATGTCAGTTAATGATAAAAAATATATGTATGTATATCTATTGGACATGCACAAATATCATTCAAGTATTAACTTAAGTTGTCTGGTTAGCGCAGTGGTTAGCGCACTCGCTTCTCATCAAGGCGACCCGGGTTCGATTCCCGGCCTGGATGCATGTGAGTTTGGTAAGTGGTCACCAAGCCGGACAAGTGGGTTTCCTCCGGGTGCTCCGGTTTCCCCCACAACACAAGACCACACTCTCGCGCAAAATCGTGCCAACGAAATTGTCAAAGTATAAGTTATCATAACTTTCTTCACAATCGTTGAAAAACATATAATGCTTAAACTAAGTATTAACTTTTGTACTGAATACTTATTTTCTAAACGGTAAATGTTTGTTTACGCGAACAATATACATTCCAATGTTTGCTTATTATGCACTTTTACCTGCATACCTGTTTTTAAACTGTTATGACAGTGAAAATATGTTGGAAAGTCTGGAGATTTTGCACTTGTTGATACATTTAATCACACTTAAAGATATATTGACGATATTCTATGTTTGTAGTAATCCGCTATTACATATAATATTTAATTAATATACCCTTCACAATAGCAACTTTATAAATATAATAGCCCAATCTAAAAGCATTTTATTTAGATATAGAACTCGAAGTAACGGAAGATAAATTGAGTATCAATCTTTATGATAAACGTTATCATTCTAATTTCAAAATAACTCATTACCCTTTGTTAGATGGAGATGTTTCTAGTTCAAAATCTGTTTATGGCCATTATTATGTTATATTAAAATACAATAGTAATCTTAAATCGCTGATTGCAAATAATAATGTTTATCCCGGATTTTATGGTGATGTTTTAAAGAAATTTCGTACAATTAAAATGTTTTCGGCAGCTTGTTGGTCAGATGGACTCAAACCGTGGACATGACGGCAATACTTTGAAGAGTACCTGCCTCCTTTTTGTTGTTGTTTTTTTATGATGAATATCTCATACAAAATATAAGGCTGAATATGGCGTCATGACATTACTAAACTTTTAACATTGTTTTCCTTGTTTGTTCCCAGCTTTTGTACAAAAGCTTTTGCATTAGATACTCTGAAATGTATTCTCTCGTCTGCATATAGAGTCGGGATCTTTAATCATTGAAGCACTTGGTGTTTACCTATTAGTTTACTTTATGCTTTTTATCATTAAGTTCTCTCAATTTAATGCATACTTCGATAAGATTATCTGATTTTATTCGGGATAGTTGGGATAAGAGGTTGTGCACACAAACTGGTTCAAACCCCCTACAAATTAACATTTTACTGACCGTTCCAATGAGGTACCTGACAGTCCTTGATAGACTTAACTATTTTTATATAGTTCACATGCACTGTGTTGTTTGTGGAGTTTTATGGCGTTGTTCCGTGTTTCTGGTTGGTGATTGTTTTGTGTTCTATTTCTGTGGCGTTTACCCTGGGCCATTAAAAGGGGGTCATGTCCAACCTTTCGGCTACTGAGCTTGTTTATGTATTTTTTATATAAATATCGAAAATGATCCACATCAGCTTTCAGCAGTCACAATCAAGTTTTAAAATTTCAATTTTTATCCGAAAAACTACAGAAACAAGCTCAGTAGCAAAAAGGTTTAAACAAAATGGAACGGGCTTGAATGGTGAAAATTAAAATCTGAATGTAGTAAATGAATGTCTCGGATAAATTTTTAGTAGACCGGATCATTTTCTAACTGCAAGACGCAGTGCTTCTCAAGCTTCCAAAGCTTGATCAGAAACAAATCCATGATAATTTCCAATTGACCTCGGAATAGGACTATTGTATTTTATGGTATGGATATTCGGGTTAACGGAAATAATGAAGTTTTAGAAAGGCTGAACATTTAATACATAATCTATATTATCGAATGCTCATCCAAACTGCATGTATACGGAGAAACATGACCGGAAACGTTATCAAACGTAATATATAACTTCACATCTTTAATAGATGATGAATGAGCGAAGAACAAATAGTCTCTGGTGCACTTTATTTTATCGATCCTTGTCAGATATTCCCAGAATATTAAGAAGAAATTGATACCAAGTGATTAAATGTTTTCGAACATAGGAACTGCAAACAATATTATAGTTCATAGAGTATTCAAGTATTAGCAAAAGAAACCATTGATGCCCATTGACACAGAAAACGGACATAGATAACAACCAGACGATATATTGTGTGAATATTGAATTGCAAAATTAGGTGATGAATTTTACCATTTTATTGACTGTAAAGATTTAAATATGAAAATAAAGTAACTAATAAAACCCTTTTTCCAAAAAATCTAGATTTTTTTAATTAATTGAAGCAACAAGAGAAGGCAGTCCAGTTGTACAAATTTGTCACTATTATTCTCTTCAAAATAGATTTATATCTGAATATTTGTGACTTATATTCTGTTTAAGCTTTTGATATATTGAAGAAATAACTCTAAGACTTATAGAAACAAACTTTCTGTTTCAGGTAGTTACATTTATTGATTGCTAGACTTTAATTGAATATTTTATTGGCTTCCTATTTTTTTTGTTTCGAACAGGTGTTCTTAGTTGAGGTGTACATATTGTCTGCTAAGTATTATGATTGTATGTCTGGATTTCTCCTCTAATTAATGGTGTATGTTATAATATCTTAATAGAGGGGTCGAGCTATTAACTTTTTTATTCTGATTTGTCCTTTGAACTTTTTCAAATAATTGATTTTAGATTTCAAAATGTTATAGAACAGAACAGAACAGATAATTTATTAAGACTTGTACAAAGTACATCATCTTCTTAACCATATACATATACTGATTGAACACATGGTGAGAACCCAGGTAATACAATAATGAGTAAATTAGAATACAGATGTATGGACATATTCAAATTAGGTGAGGATGAACAAAAATATAACAAAAAATCAATCATTGTTATAATTCAATATTAAGAATTGTTCGTCTTATACATAACGCTTCTTTGACAAATAAAGATAGTTTTATAAGTTCTTGTCTATTTGTTGAATTTAACAGTTCAATAAATTTTAGTACAGACGGACATATATAATAATTACGTTTGATGTATTTCTTTCTAATAAGATTAAAACATGGACAAATAAAAATAAAATGGAACTCGTCTTCTATATCTCTCCTATTACAACATAAACAATATCTTTCATCACGTTGAATTCGATTACGGTTATATCTACCCGTTTGAATTCTTAAAGGGTGAACAGAAAGTCTAAGTCTACAAAAGAATAGGCGTAAGCTTTTAGGTAAAATGTCTAAATAATGTTCATAACCAAAAGTGGTTTTAAAGTCTTTATACAAAAACAAGACTGGACTATCAAGAGAGCGATACCACTCTTGCCTTAAACAATCAATTATTCTAGTTTTTAACTCACACAAAAAATACTTTTCATTTGGTACACTGGCATTATCAAATACATATCCAAAGCCAAACTCGCTCAAAAGCTTTCTAACATTTGATACCCAATTATTCTTTCCTATTACACAGTCTGATAATGCATACCTATATACAGTGCGCATTATGATATTATCACTTCTTACAACCTTAAGCCAATCTTGTATAATTCTAACAAATCTATGTACATAAAGAGGATATCTGCCAAGCTCACCGTAAACACTTGCTGTACATGTATTTTTTCTAACATTTAATAGACGTTTACAAAATTTTAAATGAATTCTTTCAATTTCTTTTGACTTGGTATAACCCCATATTTCCGAAGCATAATTTAGAACAGGAGCTACAAAAGCATCAAATAGTTGACATAGAATCTTTGGTTTCAGGTCATATTCCCTACATTTACATGATAATACATTTAGTGCTTTTAAAGCTTTACCAGTTAAATGTTCTTGGTTTAAAGCATAATTACCAGTATAGTTGAAAACAGTTCCTAAGTAATTAAAATCATTCACAACTTCAATAGACTGGCCATTGTAGGTCCAATGTTCTGATGGCAATAGCCTTCCCCTTTTACGAAAAACCATAATTTTTGTTTTAAGTATATTTACAGATAAACCCCAGTTATTACAGTATTCTAAAAGTCTATTCAAATGTTGTTGTATTTCTTCAGGTGATTTTCCTACGATAGCCATGTCATCTGCAAATAACAACAATATAAGGACAATATCATCAATTAGAAGTCCAGAATCTACATCATTCTGAAAAAATAATTCTAAGTCTTCAACAAAGAGAGAAAATAGTAAAGGGGACATAACTTCTCCTTGACGGAGGCCTACAGCATAGTCGAAGTAATCAGAATATGTAAAACATGATTTAACACAAGATTTAACTTTTTGATACATATCTCGTACTATTCTAAGTAGTTTTCCTTGAATACCGCATTTGTACAGTTTCAACCATAAAGCATTTCTATAAATAGAATCAAACTATTTCATCATATCAACATAAACAACATAAAGTCTTTTATTGTCATTCAAATATTTTTGCACTAATGACGTAATAATAAAAATAGCATCTACAGTTGATCGCCCTTTCCGAAATCCGAACTGAGCGTCCGAAATTATGTTATGTTCATTACAAAATGTATCAATGCGTTTATTTAGTACAGTTGTAAAAAGCTTAGACAGGCAACTAACGAGTGTAATTCCCCTATAATTATTAACGTCATCTAAATTTCCATTTTTATGCAATGGTATAATAACACCTTCCATCCACTTATCGGGAAAAAATCCTGAGTTTAAAATACCGTTAAAAATATCACATACATGCGAAGGCAAAATATCGAACGTCTCTATAAAGTATTCATTCATCAGAATGTCACTCCCAGAAGATTTATTACGCTTCAATGATTTAATAGCAATATGTATTTCATTGACAGTTATAGGCTGATCTAATTCGGCAAATGAAACATCAACATTATCAAAATCATGCGTGTTGCAAAAAAATTAAGACTCTTCGTTAAAACATTCAAAGACACTACTACCTAATGCTGAAAAATATTCCCTAAATGTTTCATTTGGTATACTGTCAGCCGTTGGTTTGGATTTTGGTTTAAAATATTTCCAAAAATCTCTAGGCTTACTTTTTTTTAATTGTTCTATTTCTTGCATTTTTAATCTGTATGCATTATTTTTCTTTTTACTAACAATATTTTTATACACACGTTTATGTTCTACTAATAACAATCTATTTTTCATATCGAATATTAAAATGAATAACATACGGCTTTATAAACCAGACTCTTTTAACTTTGTAACATGATTTCAATGCATGTCAATGTATCAGTTATATGGTCTATAACGATAATATTTCTTATCACGTTTACCTTTATCTTTCGTTTACACTTTAAACAAAGATTGCATGCAGTTCAAAGGACTATAAGTACTTCCCGTATGTATTTAATAGCATAAAGTTAACAAATAATAACGTGACCCAATTTCTTTCATACAATATCAAATTAATTTCAAGTATGTTCGCGCGTGTATGTATGTGTGTTTGCGTCGTGATTGAAAATAAACAACAGTTAACTGTTTTGGTAGAATTCTGTGTCAAGTACATCTCCAACGTATGCCACATAGTTCAAAAACAGTATTTAATGTTTAGGATCTGACTTAATTCATATCCGCGAATCATTTATCAAACATTCATTAATACGTCCCCTGTTTAAAGTGACCTTGTTTTTAATTGTCAAAGTTAATCAATATGAGTTGAACTAATGTTTCATATTACAGTATAGGGTATTTTTTATTTTTTTCAAATCTCATTTTATGTTTATGGCAATTTATTATATTGATAATATAAATGTTCAAGTATGTATAAAATATAATTTTGGCTAGTTGAAATTATTTATTGTGACTTTAATGAGCCTTTGTCATCAAGCCACTGTGCAATTTTCTACAGACTTAGCTATGGATATAACTATTTAGTAATTCATTTTGCTAGTCTAAATTATTATCCACTTCATCGATACATTCATTCTCATTTTGCTATCAAGATAAGAAACTTAGTAAACAGTGTGAACTAAACAGTTTTAAGTTTGAAAAAAAATGGGAAAAATCGATAAAGTTATAGACCGTAAATGTGGATTTTGTCAAACTGTATGAAATAGTA